>NC_039266.1:8856125-9058625 GCF_003368295.1 Carassius auratus
CTTGCACAATGCTAAAGTATGTTACGACCTCAGTATACTTTTACCATAGTGCAAGTAGACTAACATATTTCAAATTTTTCATCAGATAAAAGGAAAACTGGTAATTATGGCTTTTCTGATGTAGTAAACTTGCTTGGTAGCTCCCCCGTACAAAACCCTTGTTTAGGAGTCCCATGAAACCCGAGTCACAATAACAGCTCAAAGACTTGTAGAAGCAACCTAATGGCATTATTACTTCAGAAAATGTGTTCTTATTTCACATTTGCCTGTGTTTACACTGTTGGTTAGTGGTGAATTTAGTGTATATGCTACATTGTTTTCTAAAAGAATAGAGCATTAACCTGTTTTTGATTATTTTTGTGATTTTCAGCACATCTTTATGTGGTTGCTAGATAATTAATAGGAGTTTTTTGGAAGGCTGCAAACTGGCATAAGACCAGCCACAAGTCTCTAGATTCTTAAAATTATATATTTTCGTCAACCAGGAAAAAAAAAATCGCCCAATTGTTTAAAAAGCTCTTCGACACAGTCAAAAGTATCAAGGTCTACTGCACAAATTAAAAATCAAATTATCGGCAAAGTCCTTGAAGTCAAGTTACAGTGACAATCTTTCAAAATCTTACCAAACTACAGTATATTTGCTTTGTTTTTGTTTTTTTCTTTTCAGAAAACTTGAATGTGCTTTTATGGCATTTAAACAACACAAACAAACCCAGAGCCGATGTGTAATGAGAAACATCTGTTCCTGTCCAGCCTGGCTAGAGGTCTCACATTTAAGCATTGAGTTAGTCCTCAGTTTTCCAATGCCCCCCTCAGCTTGTACATCTATCCCACACTGATTTTATGCAACTTCTTTTGAAGTCAGGAAGAGGAACAATTGCAGATCTGTAAAGAATGAAACTTTTGTTGTAGCAGCATGCTTATGAAATGCAAGTCGAAAACACTCATAAAGTTTTAATGAACTTAATGGATGACTAATGAAACCACAGCGTTTGAGGGCGATGAGTTCAAATCCAAGAGTGCACAGAATACTGAACAATAAAATCTGTCTCAGTAATTGTGCAAACAGCAGGGGTTCGATAAAGATATCAACAAATACCAATACTCTTACACTGAATTATTCCATCGCCCACGCTGGCAACCCTCTTCCCAACACTAGCATCCAACTCAAGGCACAATGTTGGGATTTACTCATACTTTCCGGGGGTCACAGTGTTGCCACTCGTGGCTGATGGGAACATGTTGTTTTCCTCTGTTTTGATTGGCTGCAGTGTGCATGGGAAAGGGCCACTTGTCCTCTGAGGTTTCCCTCACTCCAGCCAACCAAAGTGGAGTTTTTGACTGGATAGGGCTTCCGCAAACGCCAAAGCGGAAATGCACAGATATCCTCCTGCTGGAATTTGAAACTGACAGGATACAATCATGGGAATCGACCAGAATACAGACAAAAAACTAAGTCCTAACAAGTCTTTTGATTTCATATCAATAAATGCTAAGTTTGTGAAAGCCATACAATCTGGCTACTACAGCTATTTAAATATAAGTGAACCAATAATTGTAACTTTGTTACTCCTTCAAAAAAATATTATGTGTGTATACATTTTATATTTTTATAATATATGCAGCCACAAGCATCAGTATTTTAAGCTGCATTCAGAAAGTCCAATCATTTCCAAAAAAAGAAATCATTGAGGTAGACAAACAGCATTTTAAGCATCTCGTTTCACTGATCCTTTCTTGAAATATATATATATATATATATATATATATATATATATATATATATATATATATATATATATATATATATATTTCTGTTTTGCATTTTACTAGGAAGTGGCAAATACATTTGTATATATAAAATTGTCTTTAAATGTCTCAGCAGAAATAATCTGAATTCTCCATTTAATGGAAATGGAACAAAAATACCACCAGCCTTTGCGAGTTAAAGATGCTTGGAATAAAGCGATTAAAACTAATACAAGATCAAAATATTCAAGATCAAAGGACTACTCTACATATTGGTCTGAATGAGGAATTACTCTGAGGACTTCGTTTATTTTCTTGCTAAAGGCAAATGTTAATAGGTATTTGAGCTTGTAGTGCATTCTACAAATTGTTCAGAATAAAACCAATCAGGACTAACCAAGAAAGTTTTTGAACTGCTAACAAAAAATGTCTTAAAATAAAAGTTAATTTAGGAACTTTGCATACATGTGCCTTTGTTAATAATAATAATAATAATAATAATAATAATAGTAATAATAATAATAATAATAGCAACAAAAAAAATATGTTTCTGATTTTTTCACCAGATGTGAATTAATAAATGAATGAATTAATTAATTAAAAATCCACTCTGTAGTCTATTATTGATTGGCGTAATTCTCTGACCACACCAGTTGGAGCAGTTTTAAAAGCATATGATTTCATGCACAGTGGAAAACTGATCTTATCCTTTAAATTAACACATTCAGTCACATTCATTCATATCCAGATGCTCCACTGTCCATTAAACATCACATGCACAGAATTAATAAAATACACAGACATTATAAATCTGCCCTGAAGATCCAATCACTCAATGAAAGAGCTAGATTATCTGAAGCTGAATAAATGCAGGTAGTCTCAACATTGTATCACAACCTGTCCTTTATGCAGCCTGAGCGTGTGTGATCTTTCAAACAACTCACCAATACAACAAACATTTATGTTGTGGAGACAGAAAAAAAAGAAAACAAGTAGCATGTCAGCTATGAAGCATGGCTTTGCAAATAGATGCTTTAGTCTTTTAATAGCATGGTATATGCTGCCAGTCAACTCAACAAGTCTTCAGACACAACGCCAAGCACACCCTGGTGTGTATATGAATATATTTCAAGATTGTTTATCTGAGCACTGCATGAGCATGCAAAAGCTGTAATAAAACACTTGCATGCTTAAGTAAACCACACCAAAATAAAAACACGCCCGAGACTAGTATTAAGTGGTATTCCCATGTTAGCGGGGAAATCTAAACTCTGAGAAGCTGTCTATACAACACACATGTACTTGATCACAGTGAACATCTGGTACAATGAAACAAACAAACCAGTGAGTGTTTGAAAAGCTGCACATCTTACAATTAATTAAGAAATTGTGCTTGTCATGTGCATTCTTTTTGCCTAAAATGTTGATCGGGTGAAAAACTCAAATGCAGTGCCAATGAAACTTTGATGTACTATCACAGCTGAATTTTTTAGAGAGTGTACTGGGGAGGAAAAGTCTTTGACATAACACATCTGTTTCAGACTAACCCATAAGTCATTTGTTTATCGCTAATAGAGAGTGAGAGTGATTGGACACTCCTCAAACGTTCCCTAGAGTTTCTCGAGACTTCTAGAAGCATAACAAGCACCATCTTCCGCAGCTGAGAGCCGCAGAATAGTTGAAGAATGAATAAGAAAGCAAACAGTGTTTGAAGGTAGTAAAAAGAAACACAAGTCACTTGTGAATCTTTGAGTCACTTTGAATCCTGCCAGCCATTTATTTTCAAACTCTCGGATTTCTAACCAAACCCAGGCTTCACCATGTGACAAGAATGAATCAAAGCATGTGGTCTGTGAAAACAATGGTGCAACGTTCCTGGTCACAGAACAGAGTAGATCAACTATGGTGGATGGTAGCCCTTTCTGGGTGGTGGACCTAATTGAAAGGCATGCCCATGGACCACCTACCATCTGAAGGCAAGAACTGCTTCAAATATGTCTAGGAGTCAGAGTGTACCAGCCGGACTAGAAACAAAGTTGTATCTGTAAGTCAACAAGCTGAGGACATGAGGACTAATTACTGGATTTACCAAAATTGGGTGAACAAACTCTTGTTGGTTGAGTTACATGTCTCATCCTATCTAAAATGAGTAGTTATGGTCCAGAATAGACCCCAATGTAGCCCAGACCAGCGATTCCCCACCCTGGTAAGCCCCTTTCACACTGCCATTCTGGCAAATACACGGGTAAAGTGTTCCGGCAATTGTTCCCAGGTCGCAAGATTTTGCACTTTCACACTGCCAGTGATTGCCCGGGATATGTGAGTGCTTTCACACACAACCCGTAAAGAGGCTTTTGTTCACACAGCGCTCGTCCCGTGGCCAAACTCGGCAATGTTACTAGGTCCCGACCCGGGTTCAATACCGGAATCAATCCCGGGACGTTGTTGCTTTCACACTGAAGGCGACACGGCAATGTTCGGCAATATGCTGGGTCCGACATGCAGTGTGAAAGGGGCTTTAGTGGAGGAACCCCATATATCCGGTCTCTCTTATCTGACACATTAATTTCAGATCTTGGGTTCTCTACTAACGAACTGATAGGTTTATTCAGATGTGTTTGGTTAGGAAGAGTTCATAAAATGTGGGAGAGCCTCCAAGAACAGGGTTGGGAAACACTGGAGCAGACAATATGCTGATAGGTTTGGCATGCTAGCCATTGTTATGTCCTATAACGGCTGAAACAAGTTGTGATTAGGAACAGCTGCTCAAGGGTTAGGGTGTCATTTTTTGGGACCTTAGCTGGAACAGGAGGATGGGAAATGGAATTTAAGTAGGTGTAATGTATTCCGCCCTGCATCCAGTGTCCTTCCAACCCCCTTGCAATTTCCAAACACCTCCCCCTTGTTCTTTACACTTTCGGGAGGTTTATTGACTGACATTTCAGGAAAGATGAGGGGGTCGTGTGCCAGCAGAAACTGGAGAGGTGACAAATCACTTTATGGAAAGAGCAACCTGTTTACTCTGAAGCCAGAGTGTCCCTTCACCCTACCTCCAGCCTGCAGGGCCTGGAACCGGACAGACCTTCACCTTATCCCGTATTGATTGTTCCTGCCCCCTCCCTTGTGGGACGGATCATTTATTTTCAGGGTGATATAAGTGGAACTGATTAGAACAAGGTCTGATTGATTTGCTTATGCATCTGTCGTGGCATTCAGGACACGATCAAGCCTAGCGGGAAATGAAAGCAATCACCTGATCTTTGCCAGGATCTTAGACAAGGGGCATTATCGTTTGGTGTCCAAGTGAGCATGAGTTTGCCACCGCATTTGTGTATGTGACAAAGAGTCTTCCGAGAAAAACACATGCAGCATTCATTTGCATTTCATTGTGTTTGCAAAAACTGCAGCTCTCAGAAAGGAGGAGATAAATGATGGTGTGTCGCTGAAAGTGCTCGCTCTCACTACGCTGCTCTGATTTATTCCGTTTGAGATTTCGACCTTAACGAAGGTGTGTGCGTGCTGCAAACGCCACTGGCGTCCTTGTCTGAAGAGTTTCTGCATCCAAGTAATTCTAATGAGCACACTTCAGTTGTGATTGACTCTTTTTCAGACAAAGTGATGTGTGTCCTACTATCGAACAATGACAAAAGGAGCAGGAGCCCTCCAAGAAACCTGCCTAAAATGCATTTATCTTTTCACACACATTGTCTGCTGTTCTCAGTGCGGTACCGTGAATGGTAACGTCTTTTTTTTTCTCACTCCTCTGATCTTCCTGAAAAACTTGCTAGATTATGTTGGGTGAATATTGTAAAGACAATGTTTTGATAATTACTGCTAACTTCTTTCTTCCTATAGTTTGTGCTTCAGAAATGAGCTGAAAATCTTAAGTAGAGGTATGCTGTGACTTATTAAACTAACCAAGCTTATGGTTCTCGCCTGTTTAATGATATAAGGACAGAAAAATCTCGTACACATTTATGCCTTATTCATGACTATGAATGCTCGATACTGACGTGGAAATCAACCATACCTAGAGACCAAAATGTCATAGAAACTTGAAGATGGACTCTTTTGACTTGGTGGGCTCAGATGACATGTATGGGGAGGCCCAGAGAAGTTCCAGTTTGATCTATAGTAACGATAATATCATAGAGGCATAATGGGTTCCCGTGACTTCATTAGGTAGCCATTGAATTCCCTTGCAAAAACAGAATACATCTGTAAGGCAAATTCTTGTGTACACACAAAAAATAAAAATAAAAGTTTAAAACAAATGCAAGGGATCTATTGCTACATTTATTATTATTAATATTATTATTATTATTATTATTATTATTATTATTATTATTATTATTATTATTATTATTATTATTATTATTATTATTATTATTTTACGATCTGCACAACATGACATTTATTAACATAACATGAACTAATGTTGTCATGTTATAAAAGAGCTCAAATTATCTTATATTTTAAGAGAAGGACTGATCTTGACAGTATGCTGTTTGATTGCAGCAAATAATTGATGGACAAAATATTTTAAAATATTTTTAGCATTTTTGATTCAACTTTTTCTCTATAAGAAATAAATATAAAATAATGCAAACTATATAAAGCTTTTCTCTTTGTTTTTCTTTTTTTTCATTGTTGTAAAATGTTTTAACAATTAATTATTGAATGAAATAAAAAATATTGTAATCATAAAATGGATTTATTCTAATTATATATATATATATATATATATATATATATATATATATATATATATATATATATATATATATATATATATATATATATATATACATATATATATATATATATATATATATATATGTGTGTGTGTGTGTGTGTGTGTGTGTATGCAATGTATACAATGAAATGAAATAAAATAAAAATTGTGTTGATTTATTTATAAATACCTTTATAGATCTATACTGGAATCTATACCAAATCCACCTTTAGCTAAAACTTTCCCACATGCCACGGTGATATTTTCACATGCAAACTTCCTTCTTCCATATTCCCCACTCCTCACTGATGAACCTCATCTGCCTACGTCCACATAGTATAAACTAGCACTTGTGCGTGTGTGTGTCAGGGGACGGGTGTGTGGGGGGCCCCAAAACTCCCTTCTGCTCACATTCCAACTGGGTTAAGTAGAAAGACTAACACAAATAGCCATTCCTTCATGCACACAGACTGCGAGGAGATGGATTTCCCAGCGCTAATGATTCATTGCTAATTCTACCTCCAATTCTGTATATCTGTCAAACAGCACACTTAAATATCAGTCCAGCTGATGAGTCATAAGAAAGCTGGGTCACACTTTATTTTAGGGTCCAATTGAATTAACTCCTTATTTACTGCTTATTAATAGTTTATAAGGTAGTTCTTAAGTTTAGGGTATTGGGTAGGATTATGGATGACATGCATTAAATGTACTAATAAACAGCCAATATGTTAATAATAGACATGCTAATAAGCAACTACTTATTAGTGTGAATTGGACCCTATACTAAAGTGTTACCAAAAGCTGTTTAATTTTTTTTCATCTTACCCCAGGGTCTCTCAGAACGCTGTACCCCATCTCCCTATCATTGTCTTAAGACATTTATCCTAAATGCTGATACAGGAACTAGGGGAGGGGCTTTAACCACCCACCCTTATCACTTATTCAGCACACTGTAAAAAAAAAACACGGAAAAAAACGAGCAAATGCATGGCAGCACAGGGTGCCAAACGTTTGCCATTAATGAAAATAACGGTAAAACCCCATGAACTGAAGTAACATGCTTACACAGCAACAGGAAAAAAGAACATTGACCATACAGTACTATAAAATGTTTAAAACGTAATCTGAAATAACATATTTTGTCTGTATAATTGCAAATACATGCATAGACCATTAAATGTAATGGCATTATTTGACTGTAAGTTCACGTAACATGTTTAAACCCTTATTTAATAAAACATGTTTTAACTGTAAATATAAAAACTTGGTGTAGCAGTTGTTTAACTAAACATGATTTGAATGTAGATATAAATGACATGTTGACAACATTACTTTATAAAGCATGTTTTGACTGTAAACTGAAATCATGTTTTGATCATTATTTAACAGTTTGACTGTAAATTGAAATAACATGTGTTGACCGTTATTTGAAAAAATGAACTGTGATGGACCATAATTTTGAAAGGGATGTACAGCATTTTGATTTTGATTATGGCTCACAGATAATTGTATATGTAGTTCATGAAATGTATGTTATATGTCACAAAAAGTAATTAGAGAAAATAATTTGTATTTTTCCCTCTTTATTTTCTTCTGTTACAGTAGTTTCCATTGTAAATAACAACAATATTAAAAACTTTAAACAGTGCTACAGTACCATCATCTGAACATCGCTTATATGCTTAAAATACAACATTGACAATTCAAATTAATTTCATCATTGCATCTTCCACAAACTACACTTCGAACAGAACAATGGTCTCCAATTAAATCTCCATGTTGATGCCTTTAAAAAATAAGAGAGAAAATGGTTATATATCATACATCACATATCTATATTCATTATGTCTGATCATGTTACTCTTTTTATATGTTCTTGAGTTTCGTACATAAAAAAAAAATTGTTTTTTTACTTCAAAATTTTTTTGTTCATTAAATATGTAATGCACTTACAAATTTTATGATGGTCCATGACACCTTACTTCAGACAGTTTAGTGATGTGACCTCACCCACTGACAAGGCCAAGGGTGCACTGCAACAGAAGAAACAACGTAAATATAGTAACACTTGTTGATTACAATTTTATATTTAATATTACATGCCAGCATATTTACCCAGTATGATGACCTCACAATGTCACAGGAAATTTCCCCTTTTGCTTTCTATGGTAGACAATTTTTGGTGTGCGTTTCTGCACTGTTTTGACCTGTCTTGTTAAGTCCCGCCTTACGCACGCCATTGGTCAAACTGCTTCTCAATCATTGGCCTCGGCCCAACGCCATCAGCCAAGAGACAAAGCAGCAGCCTGTTAACTGCAGGTGGCACATCATGGCTCCAAAACAGCGTACAAATACCTCAAGGAAAAAATCTCTGTGTTTTTGTTTTGGTCGGGAAACGTGCTCATTGACGTGGCAAATAAGCTAAAACACGGAGGGGAGTTGGGTTCGCTGGAATATTTACAGGCGTCAGTTTGTTTTCAAAAATCGTAAGTGACTTTGTTAAGTAGCTTGTGAGTAAACGTGACCGTTTAGGCAACATATTCTGCTGTATGCATGCAATATATAACAGAATGTCAACAAAACAATCATGGACCTCGATGTCGAGTGGTGAAGGGTAAGTGTTAAAAAAAATCTGTTGACGTATCATCCAACGTAATGTAAAAGTTAATTGGCAACAGGTGAATACAATTACAATGGCTAATCACATACGTTTTGAAATCTTATTCTTAATGTTTGACGCAAGTTGCATTAAAAAGTATAAAGGTGTTTCAGAATTGTGTTGTTGTTTTAGAACGTTGCTTTCACAATCATTTAAGAACACTCATATGCATGGACAACGGATTTCATCTTATGCAAATTTTGTGATTGCTCTCTGAAGACAGTTAAGGGATATGTTAATCATCAAATCGTACACCGACATGAAGCAAATGCTCAGTTTCCATGTTGCTTCCCAGAATGCAAATTTAAATTCTCAAAATACAATGCTCTCAAAGCTCATGTTTATCGCCATCACAAAGGACCACATACTCATTTTGATGATTCGACGGGCACGTTTGTTTGCAACAATACAGACTGTCAACAACAATTTACAGACATGAACAATGTCCTTTCTCATCTCAGGTCACATTTAGCCAAGGGAGAGGTGGTGTGTTGTCCTTTTGAAAAATGTGACAAAAATTTCAGTTTAAGATCAAGTTTCACTGCCCATGTTTCACGAAAGCACAGGACTTCTACATTTGCACAAGTACGGATTATGGATACTTTATCTAAGCAACCTTCTTCAGCATTTTTTGATGTTACTGAGGAGGAGGTTGATGAAAGTGAATTCACTGACTCCCTGACGAAATGTAACGCAAAGTCATTGTACATGAAAAATCTCTGCCTGTTTTATATGCAGCTACAAGCAAAATACCTGGTGCCATCGTCAACCATTCAGATGATAGTGGAGCAATATCAGAAAGGAATTTCTCAGAGAAAAATTGCAAAGAGTTTGAAGTTATCATCATCTGCAGTGCATAATATCATTCAGAGAATCTGGAACAATCACTGTGCGTAAGGGTCAAGGCCAGAAAACCATCTTCGGGCCCTTAGATGGCACTGCATCACATACAGGAATGCTACTGTAATGGAAATCACAACATGGGCTCAGGAATACTTCCAGAAAACATTGTCTGTGAACACAATCCACCATGCCATTCGCCGTTGCCGGCTAAAACTCTATAGGTCAAAAAAGAAGCCATATCTAAACATGATTCAGAAGCGCAGGCGTTTTCTCTGGGCCAAGGCTCATTTAAAATGACAATGCCAGACCACATACTGCACCAATTACAACATCATGGCTGCGTAGAAGGATCCGGGTACTGAAATGGCCAGCCTGCAGTCCAGATCTTTCACCCATAGAAAACATTTGGTGCATCATAAAGAGGAAGATGCGACAAAGAAGACCTAAGACAGTTGAGCAACTAGAAGCCTGTATTAGACAAGAATGGGACAACATTCCTATTCCTAAACTTGAGCAGCTTGTCTCTTCAGTCCCCAGACGTTTGCAGACTGTTATAAAAAGAAGAGGGGATGCCACACAGTGGTAAACATGGCCTTGTCCCAACTTTTTTGGAATGTGTAGCTCTCATGAAATCTAAAATGAGCCAATATTTGGCATGACATTTCAAAATGTCTCACTTTCAACATTTGATGTTATCTATATTCTATTGTAAATAAAATATAAGTTTATGAGATTTGTAAATTATTCCATTCCTTTTTTACTCACAATTTCTACAGTGTCCCAACTTTTTTGGAATCGGGTTTGTATATGTGTAGGTGTATATGTATACAAATCTGCAGATTTATTGTACACTAGTCAACATTTGAAGAGTTTTGGGTATTGGTTTTAAGACAACTATTATGAAAGGTTTTGATCCTCTTAAAATTTTGACTAGTGTAGTTTGATGGTACAAATCAAACTGTGATGGCACGGGGCCTCAAAACATTGATTTTGGAAATTGCATACATTGTGATCCGTACATGTGCCACTGTGGTGATTACCTGGTGCATGAATGGCCAAAACGTCTCCAGTTGAGTCCGCAGCTTATGCCAGCGGAGAGTGAAGACTGTTGTGCATTGTTCAGAGCAACTACAGGGCCACAGTGCAGCAAATCACCAGCAACACGTTACATGTGCCCATTTCATGCTAGTGATTTGTTGCACTGTGGTCCTGCGGTCCCTGTGAAAAATGCACAACAGTCTCCCCTCTGACAATAATGCACTGCAGACATAAAACAAGTCTGTGCACCACTTTAAATGCATACTATATATAGTGGCACATGAACAACCCACAAAGCCCCATGCCATCTCTGTTTGTCCGTTATTAAACTTCAATAAATCTGCAGCTTGGGAATAGGCAATTTTGCCAAAAAATTACAGCTGCATGAAAAGTGTTCATCCTGTAACCTGTGGACATTGGCTTATCTTCTAGGTGACAGTAACTGTGAAACTTCGTTTTATGACCATGACTGGCATTATAGTTTTGATGTTCCATGGCAAAAAATGCCAGCAAGTTTTATGGGAAAGTTGCAAAATGGCGAAAGGCCAAGTTGCTCTGAGAGAAGAAAGTTGGTCCGCATTGTTGCTTCTGAGATCCTGGAAGTCAGCAAATGTCCAGCAAAAAAACATGTATCAGAAATAGCCCGACAAATGGTGATTGCATACCCAAAGTCTTTCAGAGATGAGATTAATTCCCAGGTTGTAGGAAGTGGATATGATTCTCTCCTCAAACAACTGGTGTGTAGAATTGACAATTTGAAAAGAGCAAAAGCTATTAGTATACCACTTTGTGGTACTCTAGAAGTATCAACAAAGAAACAAAAATTGTTATATGGTTGTATAAATTCTGATCCACAACTGCTAGTTGGAGAAACATCTGAATTGCAGCAGGAAAAGAAGGAGAAGTTGGTAGTAATGTTTCAAAATAATGAAAGTGATGTAAAGACAATCTATGACTTAATGACTTCTACATACACCCCTCAAAGAAACAGCATCCAATCTGGAAAGGAAACCAAAGATTTACTTGATGAGTGGCCATATCTTTTTCAGCCAGCAGGAATGAAAGCACACTTTAAAGAGCTCACTGGCATTGACATAAACAACAGCTTTGAAGAATCTGCTTCCAGTAAGTTCAGAAGAATATTGGACTACTTTCAATTTCAGTGCACAGAAAGAGCAAGCAGAGCAGGGAGAATCCTCACAAAGTATAGAGCTGGAGGGGATCATGTTTGTGGGGCCGTGATGTTGCTGCTAACCCATTTCAAAAATGACCAAGACCACTTTCTTGTGATGGTAGAAGACACCTCTGTTCCAAGTGATATATGCTCAGAACAGCTTCCAGCAACACCATGTATAGTAGTGTGTGGTGGGTATTATTTACTATGATCTTGCAACACAATAATTCCTGGTTTTGGGTGATCAGAACTCACATTCTGTTAAATATTATGTCTTACTGATTTTGTGTTTTTTCAAAGGAGAGAACCCACTGACAGCCAGTGTGTACATGGTAGCAGTAGACCAGATGATTGTAAATGACCATCTCTTGAGTTTTACAGAAGCCCTGTATCTGATGTTCTCTCTTTACTATATATTGAACATCAGTTACCCTGTAGAACTGGGAGCCACACTAGCATTCTTGCAAAGGTATTTCATAGACTGCATTCCTTTGGTTAAGAAGCATACAACAATTATTTAAGGATATTGTTTGTGTTGTGTTTTAAAGGTGCATCTTTAGGATAAATCCTCATAAAGGTACCAAGGTGGAAAAGAGAGAGAAAAAGAGAGCGGACTCTGTCAACCCCAGAGTATTGAGTCTGACATCAAAAATTGCTGCATTTGATTGGGGAGAGTAACAGGTATAGAAGCTCTGTTGTCTTGTATAGTAGTGGTAGACTTCATCTTCTGTGTTTATCATTCATCGATGATAAAGTGGACCAAAGGACAATCATTTTTAGAATTAACTCCAATAAATGTGATTTAATTGTCTGTGGCCAAAACTGAGAGTATTTGGTTAAGGCTTGTTGCTGTCTCTGCTCTTCTTTTGGTTTGGGTTTTAATTGTAACTGTTTGTGTCCCCACAGATGTGGTCTTTCAGAAGATTGACATTTCGCTGAAGAACAGGACAGACCGACTTTTTGTACTTCAGTGCAGCGCTTTGTTGCTTAAATCATTTTTATTACCTTGTGACGTGATTAGGATTCAGTTTATATTTATTTATTTGATTGGGACAGTGCATGTTAATGAACAAACATGGAATACATGCATGTAAACATGCTGGATTGTAGCCAAAGGCTAATTTCCATCCGTAGTCCCACGGGCTAAAATCACACGGGTCACAAAACATTACATAATAAAATTTACATCTACAGTTAGTACATCGTTTATCAATAAATTAGCTAAAGCCCCGTATACAATATTCACATAATACTTAAAAATTCATTCAACTTCAAAATTATCAGAATCCAGGCCCAGTGTTTTTGTTTCTTTTAAACTGAACACATTTGTGTTCTGAAACATGCTTTATCCATTTTCTCCATGTGACATGTTCAGGATTATCAGAATTAATGTCGATTTATTTTTTTTTTAAATTGAACAAATTTGTTTTCTAAAACATGACTTTTGCTGGGAAGTGTTTTTCCATTGTTTGATCTTGAAGGTTTGCTATATAATAAAAAGCTGAAGTTGTTTACAGCAATACTCTGGCTACCATAATTTATTGTATAACATTTTACAAAAATTTGTGTTTCAAGAGTATTTTTAATTAGTTTTTAGCATTACTTCTGTCGCACAGTATACAAAGATGTCCCTCTACATTTGGTTTAAATAAATAAATTCACTAGAAAAAGATTATGGCATGAAAACATGTAAGCCCAGATTTGCTAACTATTTGTGGCAGTGCACACTTTCTGAATGTGTCAGGGTTTTCAGAAGACATGATAGAAAGGCATGTACAGTGATTATTGCATCTTTATTGGATATGCATTTGTAGGAAATTTCCTTTATGAAAGCGTCCCTTAACCCTTTTTGTGCCTGACCTGCCAGTAATGGTTGCTAATTGCACTTATTTTTTATTTGGTCATTATGGAAGGGAGCTGCTGCAATTCTGTTCTTGCACATTGATAGTTTACTCGTAGAAAACATTCAAATTCATCCTGAAGTTAGTTGTATTTTCTCTGCCAAAAACAATATTAGCACATTTTAAGTTAAGATGCTTGCTATTTACCTTTAATGTGATAAAACTGAAAATCTGTCTTGTACTCTCAGGTTGTATAACTTTCTTTGTGGTTAGCAGAACAAATTAATTTATTTTGACTAATGTGCACCTAGGAAGTTTAAGAACCACTGGCTTATAGATTTGGCTTTTTTGTGATTAAAACAAAGCCATTTATTTGCAATGAAAATTTAGAAAATGTTTGAAAAGTGGAAATAAAGTGCTTTACTAAGAGAAGAGTGTTTATTAAAAATAAAGTATTTATTGGGTAGGCTTAGGGGTCGGTGTAGAAGGGCTTTTATTCTCACAACAATGTAGCATCCATTTAACAATTTTAATAAATATAATCATTTGCACTCTGATAATTATTGGATCCTGTTAATCTACAAAAATAGTAAGGTGCAACTATCTGCCGATATAGATAGCATCTAATTAGTATTTACACTTACTGCAAATTTGATAATTCTATTTATTAAATGAAAATTATTTACACCTAATGTAAATAGCATTACGTAAAAATTAATTGGGTTGTAGCTCGTTGTCTAGGTGACTGTGATTTTAAATAGGTGTCGTTTGTGTTTTAACGTTTAGCTCAAGAATAGGGAAGTTCGAATAGCCTATGTGAATATTACCAACTTCACTAAACTCCTTCTTGAGTTAAGAACTGACCACATTTCTTTATATTTGAGTCCAAGTTCAAACACTATGAAACGCTCCATTAACGTATACGGAGCTCTGAAACACTGCCAGCGGGACATTAAACAGGAAGTGTCTGTCCGAGCTCAAAACAGGTTTTACGTGGGAACGCTAAGTTTCTCGGGTGAAGGCAAAAGATTTGCAAAAAAAATTCCACCACCACGTCCCCTTGAGGGCTCCGTAGTAAATATCATCTACTGCTGGTTACTTCGGATTTTGATATGGAAATCATGACAATTAGCTTACCTTAACAATAAATGGTTTTCCTAAAGTGGTGTAACAAGTGGGTTGGACAGGAGTGTGTGTTTGGATGAGGATACCAATAAGTGAAACGCATTCTCGAAATGTGACCTCTTTAACCCATCTCAGTGAGGGGTGAGCGCACACACACCCCCGGAGCAGTGCAGGGATAAGTCGCAACACGCTGGCCGTGAGACTCGAACCGGCAATTCTTTGGTTACAAGCCCGACTCTCTAACCACTAAGCTACAATTGACCCCACAGTAATAAAATTCTCTAACAGCCACAAGAGAAAACTGATGCCTTTCACCATTAACCACAGCGGCAAAAAAACAACAGGTTTTATAAACAACACAGTCCAGCGCCAGATCGCCTCTTTAACAAACGAACGATATGTATGATATGCATAACAACAATAGTAGACAACAGTAGGCTAAACGCTGACTATAAATCAAGGAAACAACATCACCAATGGATCACCAATAAAGTTTAGAAAAGATGCGCAATTTAACCTAATGTCTTCAGTGGCACAGGCACTAGTGTGGAAGCCTCGTTTGTTTGATGCTTGTTTCAAAGTCCTTGGTTCGAAACTGTATTTTATACCTTTTGGTATCACAAATCACATCGAAAAGGCATTTATTTTCAACAAAAATGAAGTAGAAATAAAGTGTCTAACGAGTGTTTAATAAAACACTTTATACTATTATTGCATCCTGTTAATGTACACAATTACTGAGATGCAAACAGAATCTGCCAAAATATAGAATATAGCATCTAATTACTATTTACACTTATTGCAAACTTTCGTGACATTTACATGATGTAAATAGAATATATAGCTATTTGTTTTTAGTGTAAATCACAACTGTTGCTTTTTGCACTTAGTGCATAGTCACTGCCTAATTCAACTGGAAAAATGTAGGCTATATTTGGTGTTAATGTATGCATTTTTAGTGGAATTTCACCGTTCTGATGAAAATGAGAAATGACTGTGAAATTCTACTGGTTTTCTCTGTAAAACTAAATTTTTTTCAACTCTGACCAAAAAATATACAGGAATGTTTTTTTAAGGACATGTCAGGATAACAATAGACAACAACTACTGTTATTTAAAGGAAAATGTAATTTTTTTGCAGTAACAAATTTAAATAGTTAAAAAACAGGGAAAATGTACATTAGATGTAAAAGTTAGCATTTTTATGGAATTTCACAGTTCTGGTCAAAATGTCATAATACTGTTAAATTCTACCGTTTTTTTCTGTAAAAATACATTTATTTTTTACAGTGCATGATGTAGTGCTGTGTCACCATAATGGCTCCTGGTGCTGTCTGTAACCAGTGGTGGGCTCAAAGTGGCCGGCCAGTAGATTAATAAGCAGGGCTTGTGTCAATCGATTGGGTGCCGGGTGTTCAGGGTGTAAACCTGACCAGGAACAGGACTGAGGAAGAGGAAGTCACCCATTGACCAGATAGCAAATCCCTGCTAAGGTTTAGACTGTCAAATGGTGCACTTAGAGACCACTGAAGCGAGGTAGAATGTCTTTATCCTTTCTGTATTAGCCAGTGATTTTAAGCTGCACACTTTTATCTTAGAGACAAAAGCCACTTGCTGTGGATCTGTGACAGGGAAAATAACTGGGAATTTCTTTAACTGTGGCCAATTCAAAGTCTTTAAAACACTTTTATCACACAGTAGGTTATTTTATTTTTCTTCTAACAAGTGTCTAAAAGTGGTCAAAATCGTATCACATAAGAATTATGTCATTTCTGTACCAAACTCTAATGAATAAATGTAATTTTCATTATATATCAAGTCATTTATTGTGCGGAACGACAACTTTTTGTAAAAGCCATGTTATGTGTCCAAATCACATACAACTGAATAAAATGTGTATATATTTATATATATATATATATATATATATATTTGTTCTAAAATATTATTTTTATCAATATATTTTATTAAGTCTGTGGTCAGTCTTTTATTCATTCACTCATTCATTCATTCATTCATTCATTCATATACTTACTCATTTAAAGATAGAAAATATCCAGCAATATTGCATTATATTATTGAAAAATTATGGTAAAGACTTTTATATTTGAAATAATAATAACAATAATGTTTTTCTTTTGACTTTTTATTCAAAGAATCACAATATATAAATAGCTTTGAAAAGTAGAAAATAAATAAATAAATAAACAATGCAAAAAGAAGTGAATCTTCATGTGACAAAAAGAAAATGTGTTGGTTTTAGTGTAGCTCAACCCCTGTAACACAAAAGAAGACAATCTGCCCTCAATGATGTGTCAAGAAGGCCTATTTGCAGATCTCTTTACTCTTGAGAGGGCATTCAGTTTGTTTGATGCTGACCCAACTCTGGTTAAAAAAGGCTCTTCGGCTGTTTGGTGGGCTGCCAGAAAATGAAAAAACATAAAACACGGCCAACAACAAGAGCCACCGAACAGTAAACCTTTTAAGGAGCCGGACTGATCTCTCTCTCTCTCTGTGTCTCTCTTTCTGGGTAAACTCCCAAATGATGACAAGCCAATTAACCTGCATCATTAGTTTGAGGGCCCTCTTAAACAGAACCACAAGGAGGGAGCTTAAGAAGGCTTTTGCATTATTGATCTAATGTCAGTGCCGGAAGGGCCATGTCATTGGGGAGAGGGAAGCCAGGATGGGGCGTATTACAGTAATGGCTATCCACAGCATTTGAGAAGCTGCGTTCATTGTTAACCGCTAATGGGCAGTAACATACCGTTTGCATGTTTGCTAATGCATTGCAGATTATCTGAGCCATTGTCTCTCCTCTCCTCCCCCCTCACATTTCCTCAGAGAAGCAGGAGCATGTGTAGTTAACTGAGTGCAGCAGTTAGGAAGTTTAATAAATAAATACAGAAGTTCTATCATTTTGTTTACATACAATATTAAGGCTTTGGAATGATTGCGGGCAACCGACTTCACAATCGAGCATGACTGAAAATGCTTTTGGAAAACACACTTTCAGTAATGTGTTCTGAATGTTTTCTAAATGATTGCTAACATGTTCTTGACAGTTACTTACTAGTCCAAGTGAAAAGAGCCCACCCCATAGTCTGTATATTCCTACCCAACCTCTTAAACTTAGCCTATCCTCACTCTTACACTAACATTTGTACAAATAAATACATAAATAATAATAATAATAATAATAATAATAATAATAATGGATGTTTATTATGTTTATTATTTATTATTATGAAACAGATTTGTTTTTCCTTTGCTTTTTTTTTTTTTTAAAGTTTCATGCACAGATGACACCATTGTAAATATATATTATGTACACCAGGCCAGTAGTTGGCGATGTCACTTTGTAAAGAAACACTATGCGCCTACGCAAATATGCATTCCTATAGACTGATTGTGTAATACACATGCGCATCTTGTTATAGTTTTCACTATGGGTGGAACGATGCATTTATTTATAACGAACCGTCACGGGGGCGGCCACAGCAATGCAATGCTGTTTGATAACTGGCTGCCACATTTGAGTTGCACATTTGAAAACAAAGCCCACTAGACAGTGACCATGTGCTGATGCTGAACACATCTCTTACAGACAAGCACAGAAGTATACTTCAAAGGCTTGTGCACTCAACTGTTTGTGAAATAGAACTTTGTGCTCATCTATGCTACCTCTATCATTTGGCACAAATCCAAATATTTCATAATATTTCCAAAATTTGAGATGTAAAGTATCTGAATGCTAAACTATTAATTATTATGTAAATTATAGGTTTTGTACTTCAGTCCCAATGGTGACACAGAGGCGGGCACACTTATGTTTGGTTCCGTGTGCTTTATTTTGATATAGTACTAACTGTGCTGTCAAGTTAGCACTTGTTGGAACTGATGTGTGTGTGTGTGTGTGTGTGTTTGTGTGATTGTGCCCATGCGTCAGGATGATTATTTCAACTGTTTCCTTGCACCAGCAGAATTAACTTTAAACACGTATTGTCTTATTAATAATGCATCATTGTATAAAGGTCTGCTTTTATTTGTGTACACTCAAAATGAAAACAAAACATTGTGTTTTCTTTAAATAAAGAACAACAAATAGGATGTTGTTTTCTGCCATCTGAGTTTCCTTTCTGTGAACAAATTAATCCTGTCACAAAAATGAACTAAAACTCAGCATATAAAGGTTACGTAATGTGTTGCACAGTTTTTCCCCTTGTTTATCTGTAAACTAAATCAAATATATAATTTATTCCTTGTATGTATATACATTTACTGCAGATTTTTTATATATATAAACATAATGTAAAACTAATAATATTTACTATTTTCACATCTATGTGAAAAAAAGAAAATTTAATACTATCTGTTAAAAAATAATAGAATCCGAGCATAGTAGATTTGTTTCTTGTTCCTGTTGTACTGAAATCGTATCGATCCGTGACCCCCGAACCGAGGTACATACTGAATCTATGTACTGTCCCACCCCTAGTTTTCACAAATTGGCATTTTTATAGTTTACATGAGACAATAACAATATAGTTTTCAAAAAATTGCACTTTGAAACCTATTTTCAAAAGTTCTGCTACCAAATTAATTCCCACTAAAAAAATTAGGTAGAGACAACTGTATTTACGAAAATAGTTTGCAGTGTGTATGGAACCGAACTAAATAAATAAGTTGTTAATGATGTATTTAAAGACCTTGTGTTTCTCTTCTATATGCACAGTGCAAGAAATCATGGGAATCTTCAATCATTAATGTTGCCAGATCTTGCTAGAAAAAAAAAAAAAAATATGATAAACTTAAATCAAAAAGCTTTATCTTGGAAATAAACCACAAAACAAAATATAGCTGCATGCACCTGCCTACATTATTAATTCCATAAACCGGATCTCTTCATAAGTCAAGCCCCCCAAAAAAAATCCCAAGGATGCTTAATAAAGTGTCGCTTATAGAGTGAGCTCTGAAAAGCAATCTGCTAAACACTACAAAACACAACACCTCTGTTGATGATGGTTAGTAAAAACCACCAAACATAACAAAACTTTGATCACTGCAAAATCTGCAGAAATAGCAGATACAAGCCATGTGAGATGCCAGGACTTTGCTATGGGTACTATAGTGTTAATATTAGCAATTGCAAATTCAGTTCCATTCTGTACACTCACAAAAAACAATCATTTTAAATCACTTGTAACTTCACAATGAGTACATGGCCAGAAAAAAAGTTCAGAGTTTCCTACTCATAATGACAAATTTATATTGGCGTAAATACAATCTTTCTGACATGACTTGAACACATCATAAGCAGATAATAAGCAAAAGTACAAATAAGATCAAACAAATTCAAAAATATCCTAAACGTATAATACTTAAGAATTGCCACAAAGTGTGACATTCTGGTTTTGAAAAAAATATTACCAGCAACAATAGCAAAGGAACCCAACATTTTCTCCAATGAATTGTGCAGAGTTGTGCAAATGGATTTTAAAATGAGTATATTTCTATTTTAAATGACAGATCTATTACTCAGCCAATAACTGTTAAGGCCTTTAGATGTTTTTTTTTTGTTTTTTTGTTTTTTTGCAAAAGTCTGCAGGTGCAGACCCTGTGCGTGACTGCTATTATTTTGGCTAGCTGTGGCTGCCAATTGTCCATCCAGAGTACTTGACCAAATGATTCTTGATTTTAAGGACCCTTCTGAGGTGCTTACTGGAATGAGTGGGTGTTGTATTACACTACAGCACAGGAGACCCTTCGGTGACGGGTCATCTCATGCGCTAATTCACTTCAGACACCGTTACTGATTGAAATGAATTCTATACTCCAATGAAGTATGATAAATTAGGGTCGTTGAGATGTGGACCTCCATCTACGTGGGATTTGTTAAGGCAAATCAGATTACAGTTGAAAAGTTCAGTTCATGCAATTGTTAAGTTGCTTAAGACAGAAAATCAAGCGGCATGTAAAGACAAGCTCACGCTAGTGGTTTCCAATAACCATGTATGGCAGCGAGCCAAAGCAAACAATCATATCAAATAACAGCAAAGCCAGAATTTCTTTGTTTTAAATTCTTGAAAGGCCATGAAATTTCCCATTAACCTTCATTCAACTCAGCGGGACAGAAATGCAGTGTACGTTCGTTATACGGAAAATCTAATTCACCCTCAGGCTGAAAAAAAAAAGAAGAAAAATACTAACTACAAAGTTCAATAGAGAAACGTGATTTATTTGAACTTTACAATTGCACTCTCTCTTACATGTTAAAAACACTTTTTGCCTATCAGTGCCTGAGTAATTGAAAAAAAGGTCTAAATCGGAAGTCGGGAACATTCTTTTCATCTCAATTTCAAATAAAAGCGTTTGCAGAAAGAGAGTTTTGGAGCCGCATGTAAGGGGAAGGGAGCACACGGTTACACCACACTTCACATCTTGAAAACATGCACAGCCAAAGTGTTCAGTAAGCAGAAAATCACCCCAGTTGGGAACATTTTTTGCTGTACTCCACGTCTCCTCTTTCAGCCTGCCCTCCATGGCCATCAGCGCTCACCAGCATCAAAGAGCATTTTCTATCCGCCTTCCCACGTGCACTTTCCTATTTTATGATATGTTTGCCAAATTGCTTTTTATTCTTGCTCTTCCCTTTCAGTGCTTTCATGAGTTAGATGTAGTAAAATTTACACGGGTTGTATTCTACACTGTGTCTATTCTTGAGGTTATTCTCAGGAAACTGTGCCAGTTGTTCCACCAATATAATTAAAAGCATAATGAACTGTTACATAAATTGATATGATAATTTGGATTTTGCCCTGTTCAGTGTACAAAAATATATCATTGAAGTTTTATTAAATAAAAAGCATACTTTCATTGTCAATATAGTTGAAAAAATGCTTTATACATTTACACAATGCATTCCTGCACAAAGGGTTAGCTTTCCCTCATTTTAAACAAAATTATAATAATAAATGTAATTGTAACTATGTAACATAACTTTTTTACTAGGTGGTGATTTTGTATGATTCACAATATAAAAAAACATACAACTTAAAATATATATATATATATATATATATATATATATATATATATATATATATATATATATATATATATATATATATATGAAAAAAGAAGCAGCATGTAGTCCCACCCATATACACAACTGTGGCTGAAACCTAAACATATGAATGGCATCATACAAATTAACCACCAATTAATTAAGATAAAATAGTTACAAACTGAGTAAGAGTATGCCAGTTTTATTTATTGCGTTATTTTTTATTTATTTGGTTTCATTTACGATTATTTTAACACTTATATCGAAGCACAATAGTTCTGTAATGTGAAATTTGTACATATTTATTTTGAAATAAATTAGTTTATAAAATAAATCAATCAGTCAATGTTACTGACTTCAAACTTTTGAATGCTAGTATATGGGTGAGTTAGATTTGCATTTTTTTATGTATTTATTTATAAGAAATTAAGTATTTTTATTCAGCAAGGATAATGTTTATTGTACATTAAATTAGCATATTACGATCATGTGACTTACTAGAGTAATGGCATCTGAAAATTAACTTTGCAATTCACTTACATTATTTCAAATAAACAATTAAATGCATTAATTTCTTTTTGCAATGTAACTATTTATTTATTTATTATTGTTTTTTTATCATTTCATTTCACATTGTTCATTTGGCACCATTTCCAGAGAATGGCTGCATAGTGGGCAGCATCCACAGACCAAAAAAGAATCACTTATACACGACATTGTTTTCAAAAAGGTTCGCGTTAACATACACCCGCAAAAACGGCAAAAAACGTTGTATTACGTATGCCAGGCCAGTAGTTGGTGCTGTCACCTTGTTAATAAACAGTACCTCTAGTGAAGTGACAATTATTAGTTGTATATGATGCATCTCCACTGTTGGTCGTAATGTTGGTGAAGTAAATCCACACTTTGCTGAAGAAGTGTTCGCAAACTCTTGAGCAGCAACAACAGTTCCATGATTGTTCACCCTTGCCTTTAAAATCGACACGCACTGTGCATGTCTACATCCCGAACATGTTTTACACACATGCATGATGTCACTGCCTTTACAGATTCCCGTATTGGGTGTTTGCATGGAAACAATAACCGTGATGTTTTCAAAAACTTACATTTTGAAACCCGTTTTCAAAAATATGCATTTTCAGTCCCCAAAACACCGCTGTCATGTAAACGAACAGGCAAAACGCATGAACAGTTTCCCGTTTTTTGCTGAAAACTTTGTCGTGTAGACGGCCCCCAAGTGACAGACTCTGGCTGTAGCCAATGTTTAATTTCTCCCAGCCCCACTCTCTCAGGTACAGCACTCACGGCAGGCAGCAAATGTATCCTTAATTCTACAAAATTGCACAACGGGGATAGAGCTAACACTCTTGCCAAAAATGAGCTCACAGTCTCTCCCACTCTTTCTCAGGACCTCAAGTCAGATACCAACTTTAAATACAAGCGTGCTCAACCAGTCAGAACACCGTTTTTTTTATTTCCTCTGACTTCATTGCAGTATTGCCAGAAAAGCCCTGAGGTTATTTTGCCCTCCTTTTTTGCAGGTGGAGATGTAATTATAGATGCTCTTTTTATATGTCGAGACTGCAGTGCGCATGTGTGCGTGTCTGTTTGTTTTGCATCTGTGTATGCAGAAATGCTCTCCGCACAACTGCGGTACAGAGCTGGATTATGTTCAGGTAGGACATTTGCTCTCTCTCTCTTGTCGATGACATTTCTGATGGTCCCCTCAAGGTGATGTTTTTTTTTCTCCTGCTGCACCTGTAACCTTTCTCACCTGTGTTTCTACAACTCTAGGCCAGGGGGGAAGTGGAGTTTGAGAAAGCAGCCCAGCCTGACAGATATGACAGCAAACACTTTTTTTGGATCTCCTTGGCCCATACACACTTTGTGAATTGGGAAGTGGGTGTTTGTGGGGGCGTGTATGGGCTTGCTGATGGAATGGCATGAATCCTTTGGCTTTATTTTCGCATGGCATTGTGTATACTGTAACTTTTTTTAAAGTTCTGTTGATAAATTGTTGATCTTGGATGTAAGAAGCAAAACTTGATATTTTTATTTTGAATTCAACATGAAATGGTTTTTGCAAATCAAATGTAGACAGTGCAGAGTCATGTTTAATTTCATGTTGGATTTAACAGTGAACATTAGTGGTATTCTTGTGTGCTTCACAGCAGGAGCACAATTTGTATGATGTATTGTTTAAGTGACCTTTAATAGAGTTGCTGTGGATTCAGATCAGTCACTTATGATCAGTGCTGGAAATTGCCTAGATTTATTGGGAGGAATCTAGTTGGGTATTTTACAGTACTGTATATATACTTACCAAATAATTATTTAGATTCTTTCAATTTAAGGTGGACATTTAGATGAACTTAACCATGAATATAATACTTAACCATAACATTAATAATAAATAAAGCTGACACTGGACGTTAACTTCTGAATTTACTTCTCACGCTGACGCTTGTTGCGGAAGACATTCACTGATAGAATATTCCGGCAGAATTCTCGAAAGTCAACACTGTGCAACCCCAGATGCAAATGAACTTATGAACTTCTTTGGGCTATAAACAATATTGAAATACTTTTCATTCTCGTTTAAAAATGTAACCAGTTTGAACTAGAACGGCACCCCGTCACTAAATTTACTTCCAAGACTTTTCGCCCCATTTCCAGCCCTGCTTATAATTGTTCCATTTAATTTATGAAGCTGCCTTAGAAAGTAGTTGGCTATGAAGACAGAAGACACTGTGGTAGCTCACTATTGGAACCGAACTATGGAACATCATTCGTGCCAAATAGCACGTGTGTCTTGCAGACTGAATCTGGCATGAATAAATTAACAGTGTGGAAAGAGCAGGAAAAGGACTGTTCCATGACCTTCACGTGAACGTCTTTGTGGGACATCTTTTCCCTTTTACTCTGTATGAGCATGGAAAGGTTTTTATTTTTCCAAACTGGACACATAGTATGCTTTTCCATAGCAGTATCTCATGTGACTCAAGAGGTCTGCAGAAAGTCACCACTTAATAACCACTTCATTTTCCCCCCAAAATCACAACTCAGTCATTACTTTTTCACTCACACTTTATTCGATGAAAAACAAGCGGCATTGAAGAACATCGTGGCTGTTCTTTTTTAATTTAATGACAGTAAAAGGAGACTAGGGTAGTCAAGCTCCTAGATGACAAATAGCACTTTAAAAATGTCAGAAAATAGTCCATGTAACTAAAGTCTTTTGTTTGTTTGTTTTCTACTATGTTCATCCGAAACATTATGGGATAGAAGAATACATATGATACCAACCACAAGAAGGTATCACTGAAGGCAACAAATATGGCCCATACCTTCTGGAATAGTGTCAGGAAAGCACAAATGATGCTACAAACACACTAGATTTTGGAATGGAGACTATCACCAATGTTTGTTATCAATGAAAGTTATCAGTGTTACTCAACAGTCTGAAAATGCCTGGCTAGAGATTTGACGCAAACATGACATCACTCTCATTCCTAACTGATGTTCGGTGTGATGATCTCTGCAGGTCTGAGATCAGTATCAGGGTGTGTGTATGTGTACACGTCTCCTGCTGTGATAGATCTGGAAGGTTCTTGCTCTCTGAGGTCAGTATCAAAAGAAGGCCAAGCTAGAGCCAAGCCGGGGGTCTTCGGCAGGCCAGGGTTCAAAGGCTGTTATCACCTCTTCTGTCAGATCCAGCAGAGCCATTCGCTTTGATTGGTTTCTTGTCTTGTTAGAGCTCTGCGCTTTCTCTTTCACTTGCACTCCCTCAGATGAGACTCAATCTCTCTCAGGAGATACAGAGGAACCTGATGGAGAGTCTCAAGAGTGGTGACTGAGGATGTGAGGATGCGAACTGATTTGTTCCAGACAAAAACTAGATGCCTCTACACATTGAAAGTGAAACACATCAAGTTCTTGGGACAAATGTTTTTTTTTTTTTTTTTTTTTTTAATCAAAACACTACATGGCCATATTCATATTAAAACAGCTTTTCTCTGTTTAAAATGATGAAAAACACAGCTAAAACAGCTAGGCAGGTTCAGTACTTTATGCTGTTATTTAAGCAATATTTTGAAAATTATTAAGTATGGAAATAAGGTTACCAAGAACTGATATGAGCACTTGACATGAAGAGAGAAATAAAGAAATAAATAAAATGAAAACAACAATTTGAGATTGAAATTTAATACATTTTCTACGTCAAGTTAAACCATGGCCACATTGTCTTAATCTCATGTTAGAAATGTTGTTATTTAGTAAATTTAAAACAACTTTTGTTGTAAGCATTGTGACAATTCAGAAATGAAATGTTTGGTAAGTGACACTAAAATGTTAATGCATTTGAAATGAACAAACCGCCTACATTAGACCTGACCCTAAACTGAATTCATAGAATAAACAAAGCCAAACTTCAGATAAAATATAATTTGCTGAATCAACCAAGTCATTTAACTTCCTTATACAAGGCTTTGAGCTCTTTTATGGAGCTTTGCAACGTGTGCTTCGTTGTACCGGGTGCGCTACCAAGCAAGTTTACTAGGTCAGAAAAGCCATCTGTATGGAGATGGATACATGATGCAAAAGTTTAAATTTATTAGTTTACAAATCATGCAATATGGTAAAAGCATTACCATAGTGTAGTGCAAGAGTCGAGAGTCATAAATAAGCCTTTATTCATCAATAATATGCCTCTGAAATCAATTTTTTTTTTTTTTTGTGAACTGACATTCAGCCAAGTATGGTGACCCATACTCAGAATTTGTGCTCTGCATTTAACCCATCCGAAATGCACACACACAGAGCAGTGAACACACACACACACACTGTGAGCACACACCTGGAGCAGTGGGCAGCCATTTATGCTGCGGCGCCCAGGGAACAGTTGGGGGTTCGATGCCTTGCTCAAGGGCACCTAAGTCATGGTATTGAAGGTGGAGAGAGAACTGTTCATGCACTACCCCCACCTACAATTCCGTCCGGCCCGAGACTAGAACCCACAACCCTTCGATTGGGAGTCCAACCCTCTAACCATTAGGCCACGACTTCCATTAGGCCATTAACTTTTGTTAATTTTTGTGAAGTTGTTGATGTTTTACTACCTCTAAGTGTTTGTTTTATCTAGAAACAATTGAATTAGATAGTGTATATTAAAAATATACGTAACTAAGAATATTAATATGATCATGATAAATAAATAGGTACTTTGTGTATTTGCCCATTTATGTTTGTTTCCAAACATATTTACTACATTTAAACGTATTAAATATGCAGTTTATTACAGAGGTACTACTCATTTCTTTGTTTGAAAATTATTTAACGTGGAAATTAGACCAAGTGTACCTTTAAATATTTTAAAATCATACTAAACTATATGACTTTTGATATACAAAACAAATTACACCCTATAACACTTGAAGAATATTCCTCTGAAGGAATTTCTTAACAAAAATTAAAAGTGATTGTAGTAGAATGCGAAATGAGATCCTTCTTTGAAAGCAATCAAAAATATCTTCGAACACATTTCCATTTTTAATGGCATATTTGTAGAAACATATCTCCCTTAATTTGTGCATATAGATGCCCAGGGAGCCCTTTGTAAAATTCTATAGTGCTAACAGGGCAGATTCAGAAGTTTGACTGAGTGAAGCTCCTAAAAGTAAATCAAGTGAATGGCTGTGAAACGCCGTGGCGTGTGATGCCTGTCACAGGCTGGCCAGCAGCGTCGCACATGAAATGTATTATAAGTATGTGGAAAAGAGGGCACCAGCCTCATTTACTTTCCTCTGATGTCCTTCTCACTTTGAAGATGTCCTCCAGGTCTGCTCACCTCAGAATCTTTATCTAAGCACAATAGATGAGCAGTGAAATATGCCCTCCAAAAGCTGGGGATTCATGAATTTTAGGCTGAAATCTTTACTATTTCAGAGATAGACTTTCACACCATGAAAATAAAACTTTTTCATGAAAAACGTAGCACTTATATTCAAAAATGGTAAACAGTATTGCAGTATTTGTAAAGGAATACTGAAAAAGGAATTGACATTCCTCAAATATTCTGATTATCTAAAGGTTGGAAAACATTCAGAAATTACCAAGTTTTGCAGTTTATATTGTGATAGTTCATCATTTAATCCATTTGCATACTGCATTGTGATTGGTCATTTTCCTTGCTTTTATTTTATTTTTATTTTTTTAAGAAATATTTTCTGAAGCTTCAAACAAAAAAGAAACAATGTAAAACAGATTAATTAATTCAATTGCAATGTCAAAAACTAAATATAAAACCAAAAGTTTTTTTTTTTTTTTTTTTTTTTTTTTTGCTTTGTACAGTTAGGGTTAGGGTTAGGGTTATTCATAAATATATGACTTGGAATAAAAACCTTTCTAGTTTTCATTTAAGTTTTTTCATCTGAAATGAAATGAAATAGAAACATTAGCTTTGCTTCAATTACAGAAAACAATTTTAAATGTCAGTTTTAGTTAACAATAACAACACTGCAGTGGATTACTATGTATTATTGAGAATGAACTAAGCAAATGAAGGATATTTAATTAACCAAACAGACATGCACATTAAATTTTAATATGTTTCTTCAAAACATACTGTAACTGCTTTTTGCCTTCAGCTGATTGATTTCATAAGTCTACAAATGTTGCTTATGGTGTCTGGGACTGATCATAAACCAGCAATCTCTGTGTGGAATGTGTTCGTTGTTATTTTTTCTTCAGCACTCTAACTGCTCAACTCATGTGCCTTTAATCACTCACATACTATCCACATACTCCCTTCGGGACAACTACAAGAATTGGCCAACAGATCCAAATAAACATAAAAGATTTACACCCACCATCATAAAATGAAGGCGGCACACATCAGATCTTAAACCGGCTGAGGTGACTGTTCCTGGACAAAACGTGGGATGGAAGCAGCTGGGAAGACAAAGGAAGAAAAGAGAGAGAGAAGGGGGGTGAGGGGTTTCCTCGGCCAGATCAGGTCAACATCTCTCTTATCTCAACACATCTGTTTCCTCAAGCTTCCACCAGGGTGACGATCCCTATTGGATTACACAGATTGGAGGAAACCAGAGCTAGTGTTTGGCCACTCGTTTAGAGAAGACGTAGTGGAAGTGCCCAGCATGGAGCTACTGACAGGAAGTCATATCCTCCAGCAGCATTGCATCATCAAAGTATTGTTATGAAGTAGAAAGAAAATGAAAACATTATTGGCTGCATTTGCTATTATTTTATGGAATTGCATTTGGTTCAATAGAAATGAACGAAACTTTATAAAACATTTGAATGTAACTTTTTCAGAAACTATCAAAAATATGCCATTACAAAAGAAGAAAAACACAATGAAAATGAAAAAAAAAATGAACTCAGTAGCACAAATTTAACAGGCTCTTCAAATATGCTTCATTCTTTGTTAATGTTTTTCAAAGATTCATTTTCGCTAATCGTGGATTCTGAATGCATTGCCAGAGATTTGTGTATTGTGTATTTCTTCTTTTGTAATGGCATATTTTTGATAGTTTATGAAAAATATACTTTCAGTTACATTCATTTGTATTGAACCAAATGTAATTCCATATTGTTTAAGTTATAGGGATGCAAAGAAAATCGCATAGACTTGCACTGAAGGAAGGACTCAAGACATAACTAGAAATCAAAAATCCACAGAGACATGGGGGTCGGCTCTTCTGACATGGATCAGTGAGAAACCATCTCGCAAAGACCCAGAATATCCGGTGTGCGAAAAAACATTCAGAAAACATTAACCACAAAGCAACACCCTGGAAACAGCAGAACTAACATTACAAAATGGTTAGAAAGATAGTTCATGAAAGATATGATGTTAAACATCAACATCTGATGTTGTAAAATAGTTTAAAGCTTTAAAGTTTAGCTAAAATAATGCTAAACAAAATGAAACTGATTCTAATTTATAATCATTGACTGTATTTTAAATGTTTTATTTAACTGTTTTGTAGAATTCCAGTGTAACTTTTAATTAATCGTTTTAACTAAAACATTATTTTCATTATTTTATGCATAATGTCATATTAAATATTACAGTATATTATATTGTTTATTATTATTACTCTTGATGTTATTATTTATAGTGATAATATTTTTATTCATATCAATATAGGACGATGAAGAAGAACAACAAATAATAGAAACTATGACACGCAGTTAAGGTATGGTAATTATGATACTCAACTGACACACATTATTGACATTACATGACACGATTTAACATCATATTTTAGGTTATTATTATTTATTGCATCGATATTATTAGTAGGATTAGTGAAATAATTAATTAGATTTTACATATTGCTGCTACTACTACTACTACTACCACTACTACTTTTCCCTTTGTGTTTGTTTGTTTGTTTGTGTTTGTATGTCTGTTTGTTTGTTTGTTTGTTTGTGTTTGTTTGTTTTCACATCAGTGTTTGCTGAGAAAAGCCTCCAAAGAGTGTAATTCAAAGATATTACATTATTTCGGCAAACAAGTGAATCAGTTTCTACAGTTTCACAGTACATTTGCTTAAGAAACTAAAAAGGCACATGTTAAGTTATCATCATCACTAGCAGCACCTTTTTAATATTAAGGGTCAGGGTTTCATTTGAAATGACCTGTTGGCACAGCAAAGCATGATGTTAGACAACACCTGAACTCTTTAATGACTTTTACAGAATAACATATTCAACTTTAGGATTTTACGCATCCAGAGCAGTCTAAAAAAAAAAAAAAAAAAAAAAACCATCCACAATTAGTCATGTTTTGTGTGGTCAATATGACAAGGCACAGAGAGATTTAGAATAGTTCCCCTTCCACTGGAGTCTCTCCATCCATCTGTATGGCAGAAAATGAGCAACTGATTGCATTAGTTTCTCTTTCTCCTCTCAAAGGTCTCTGCAGATGTTGGATGGAAGGGGGAGGGAGCGAAACTTCACAGCCGTGCTGGGATTCGGCCCACGGGGGTTAGGAGGAGTGGGGTTAGTCAACCAGCTGTAGCTGATAAACTCCGTCATTCCCCATCCCAGCCGTGCGTACAGAGAAGACACATTTCCTCTCTTTTTGAAAGGGTTGGACACACCTCATTTGACAGAGCTCATGTTATATGTGAACTAAGCAAATGTTGAGCAATAATAAAGAGCCACGTGTACTTTATATATTTCAGGTTATTTCGTGTATCCCTCAGTTTGTCCAACTAACAGGAAATGCATTTACAGTAATACACTTACTAACTTAATGGAAACAGGCAAGCGGGTCGGAAGGATTAAAAGCATTAATGTGAAGCGTGTAGTTTTGTTAAAGCGCTTGAATTTTCCAGTAAAATGTTTGAGTTACTCAAGTTATCTTTGAACTACTTGAGTCATCCTTTTGAGGAAAGATTACTTTAGTAGTGGAGAAGATTGACTTGACTTGTTTGATTGGACTGTCAGATATATATATATATATATATATATATATATATATATATATATATATATATATATATATATATATATATATATATATATTTTTTTTTTTATTATTATTACATTTTTGCACATACACACACACACGCACGCACGCACGCACGCACACAAAATAAATATATACATAAATAATTTAAAGACTGTTTATTTAATAATTAATAATTAATATTTAATATTATAGACTTATATGCTATATATATATATATATATTCCTACTTATTAAACATTTAATAATTGTTTAAATAATTAACTATTGTTCACAAAAAATATTTATGCTGCAAAGCAATGTCCTAGCAAAGTCATATTGTAAAAAAAGGAACATCTAAGCAATTGTATATGCATTTGCATTTTTTGCGTGACAAATTATAATTACACTGTAATATAAAGTATTATGAACAAAAATCTGTAACACTATATTTTACAGTGTCCTTGAACATATTTTACTTCAGTAAAAACAGTAAATTAAGCAGAATTACAAGCAAGTAGGTGCACCTTAATTGATAGATAATGCTTTATTTCAAGGTGTCCTTGTTACACGTTGCATGTACTTAATATTACAATAACAATAAATTATGCATAATTACAAACCCTAATCCTAACCATACAGTAAGTACATGTAGTTAGTAATTATTACCTAGTACCTAAATGTACTGTAACAAGGACACCTTAAACTAAAGTGTAACCAATTAATATGACTCTGTACTTTATTGTATACTTGCTGTAAAGTGTTACTCCGAATTTGTTAGCGTGGATCAACTCTCTTCCCTTCTCTCTCACTCTTGATTTGAACCTGGGGCCTCTCTGTCATATGATGCATTCATTCCACCTCCAAGTACAAACTTAACCAGGGTGAGCCATTGTACTCCTCCAGCAGGGAGGTGGGCCAGTTCTTGCTTGCTCTGCAATCCTCCACAAAACTCAGGATGCCCCCAACCCCTTTTCTATTGAAACAGGAGCTTGAATAGCAATGAATGAAACCAAAGGAGGATAAGGATACGGCTTTAACAGGGTCACAATACCACCAAACAAATCTAGACTTTAACATTTTCTGAAAAAAAAAGAATGGTGAAGAAATGGTTTCCTGGCATGAATGCTAGGGCTTTACAATGCGTTTTATGTGGTTGTTAGGTGGTTTCTTATCAACTCAAGTCTCCAAAAGTACTTCTTTCAATGTAACTATGGCATCTTTTGGCCTATTTTGTCTTCTTCTAGGTTGAAAACTGTAAGTCAGATCACTTAGAAAAGTAATAGAACACATATTCTCAAAAAGTAACATGATTGATGTCTTTATGACTGATGCAGTTATCCACCGAAGTTGAGGGATGAAGCCATTGCCATCATCTATAAATGCTGCACTGCTCTCCTGCTGTGCTACATTCTTCTTCTTTGAGAGGAAATGTAATAGTGAAATCTTCAAATGTTCTTAAGGAACATTACAGGCTTTTAGCTATTCGTCTGGAGCAAGAATCACTCAAGACGTTTTGCAGTGTGTTGAATCTTCACGAGAAGGTTGAGCGATGCCAAATCACTTTCCTTCCCTTGATCCCATCTCTAGTCTAATGGTTAATTTGAAGCTCTTTCAAGGCGTAGAGGAGTATCTGGAGAACATTATGTGATTATGTGATCTTCCAGCTATTCGATCTTCGAAATAAGAAGATCAGGAAGATCACGGAGGTGGCATCAGGAAGCCAGCGTGAATTCGCAACTCTAAGCACGTTCTGCTACAGGAGAACTTTTCCTTATTACTCTACCCCCCTCAAATGTTGTTTTTCCCATCTGTCAGACTTCGCCTCCCAGGGGCAATGCAGGGCAGAAATCAATGCCCGTCTTTATCTTGTCACACAAATGGGAATAAGAACAAGAAAACCCAAAGAAATCGCTCCTAAAGCAAGGCAAACCCCACTACAGAGCAGTTCCGCAAACGTTCAGGCTTTGTTCGCTATTTTCGTTTACATCTGTTCTAGTTGTCACTATCTTGTTCCACGATGGCTTCAAGTGAAGTCACGTGCAAGACATTTTTAGCGCGGTACCAGAAGAGATTCGATACAGAGGCGGAAGAACACGCGGCGTATTGTATCGCTGAGCTTTTGAACATATGCTGGGGCGGTCTCATCTTCAAAATCCAGGAGTAACAAACACAGTGTGGTGTTTCCAAATCAGAGTCTCACTAGATGATGTCTTTATACCCATCACTCGCACCTGAGACGCAACAGCAAGATTAAAGCAAACAGATGTAACAGATTCCTCCTGGTTAACGAGACAAGCAACAAGAAAAACAAGCTGATCTGTGTCAGTCACATCTGCGCCTGCCTTAAGCCACCTTCGACAACTTGATTGAAACTCTATTTGATCTCTCAAAGGCATTGAATCTAATATGACAATTATACACTTGAACCGCATGCTAGCTGAGAGCTCTCCGCGATAATGAAACTCAATATGAGTTAATTACATCCTTCTGTGGCCACAAGCCCGGTTATGGAGCGCCCCAGCATTTTGTGCCACTTCAGAATGTGATTATTGCAAGGGCCATTGAGGAGATATTAACAAAAGGTTATTAGAAAGGGATGTCCACGGGACCACTCAGCAAGTGTCTTTTCCAGTCTGCTCCACACCTCGCCACTGTCTCTGCATTGTTCCTTAGATGCTTGGATCCCATAAGCACTATTAAATCAATGTAAGGGTGCAGAAATTAACAGCTGGCTGCTCTCGGGCCTCCAGGGGAGCGCCATATGGAACAGGGAGGAAGGGCGTATCTTACACCAATGCCTGTGGTCCAAACGTCTTCCTGCAATCAGCTGTACAAGAACTGACCAACAGCTGCTGCACTGCCTTTGCCTTGAGCAGTACCGAAGAATAGCAGAGGAGAAAATCAAAGCCATCACGTTTGGCACATGGGTCAATGAACTTGTCTACTTAGATATTTAAAAATACATTCAAAATGGGATTCTTGAATATGCCTCTTCAATAACAAGCATGTTTTCAGTTTCTCAATGAAAATACATTTTGATCATTTTTGTGGGCCTAAAAAACAAAAGTAAATAAATAAATAAATAAAATAAATCCAAAGCTTCTTTGAAATTCTTTGAAGAGATATTTAATTATTTCCTAAAATTAAACCGCTATTAAAAGTACAAAATTGTTTTAAATTGTTTAAAAACTTTTTAAAGAGAAACCCCAGAAATTAAGGATTTTAATATTATATAAATAATATTAATTGTAGTATATTATTATTATTATTATTATTATTATTATTATTTATTATATGATATTTTTTAAACATTAAGTGGGTTAACCTCAAGAAAATGTCATGATATTCACGGTTCAAATATTCATGGTATTTTAAAAATATTTTTTACCTTGAAACATATAATTGAAAGCATTTTTAAAAATTATGATAGAGATTCAAGGTGCTAGCAAATATATTTATTTAAATTTTATGGATTGACATTTCAGTTATTCAATCAATGTTTTTATTGAAAATTGATTACAAGCATTTATACGAGAAATTATAAAACAAACATTACAAAGATTACATTTCTTACAATATGGCACACATTTATAATAAGATTTTTCTCTTCTTCATCATTCTTATTTGTCTTTGACAGACACAGTTATCTCATCACTGGGACAGTAGACTTTCACACAAAATGACAACATTTGATAATCCCAAGCATGGGGGAAAATTGCACTGATTTGAGTCTCATAATAACAATATATATATATATATATATATATATATATATATATATATATATATATATATATATATATATATATATATATATAAAACTTTTAATGTTCCACTTAGTCCCATTCCATGACAATATCAGCACTTAACCCAGTTAATTATTTTAAAATACAGAAGCTGCAGGATTTAATTTGATTTTTATGTGCAATGAAGGGCTCCTGGGGTAAGGGCTGTGCTGTTTGGTATCCATTTGAGGCAAAAGTAATCAAATGATCCGTAATGCTCTCTCTCTGCTCAGCGGAAAAAGGGAAATGCAGCATCTTAGGAGATAAGAAATCAGTTTCTGCTGTGTTTTGATTTGATCAGATCTAGTGAGAGTCATGCTTCAAGGTACTCACACACTAGTGCTCCAGACTCACTCAAGACAAATGATAAAGCTGACCTCCAATGCAAATGTATAAAAAAAAGTCCCTAGGTACTAAATAAAAGTGACATAACAAAGTACGTTGGACAGTATTGCAATCTTATATATATATATATATATATATATATATATATATATATATATATATATATATATATATATATATATATATATATATATATAAGCTCCAAAGATTCCAGGCCTACATCTTTTGTTTAGATGGGACACATTAAAGCAATAATTTCCATAAATAAATAAATAAACGGTATCCCTTTATATTAGGTGTGTTTAAAGGAATAGTTCACCCAAACATTTTGTTATCATTTAGTAATCCTCATGTTGTTCCAGACATGGAATTATCCCCCCCCCCCCCCCAACTCCCCATCCACACACACACTCTATGGGAGTTAATGGCTTCTGTCAACTGTTTGGTCGACAAATGCATAATCAATACAATTAAGAACATTTCTTCTTCATGAGGGATTAATTTGACAAATATCAGTATAGTGCATGATGGGTCATAGAGGTTCTCTAGCTCCATTTTCTTCAAAGGGATTTTTAAATATGTATATTTTCTAAAAAATGTCAATATGGTTAGAATTTAGGAACTTAGCTATTCTTATTCTTATTCTTATAATAAAGAGTCATGTGCATGTTTACAATATTACAATCCATTCCACAGAATGACATAAATAAATAAATAAATAAATACATAAATAAATAAATAAATAAATAAATAAATAAATAAATAAACAGTACAGCACATGCAAAAAATCCCACTGAATAGCATTTCTCTTTAGCAAAATGCAATTCCAAGATTGAAAACATCAACATAGCATAGAGGTTTATCGAGTACTTTCACAGACAAAACCTCTTGATCCAAATCAGTGTGACCAGTCTTGGCCAGCATGACTGCACATAATGGAGCCATCTAGCATTTGTAAACTTCCAACCCTGAGGCTTCAGAGCAAGTGATTTGATTAGGGGTCTTAACGTGATGGCCGTCTTCAGATAGCAATGTGTCTTAACCACTGAGAAACACAAAGACCCCCGAAGCCCCCAAGTTACACAGCGCTGGTTGAAATCAAACCATGTCAGATGGAAGAAACAGTTCACTTTAAAGTAGGGATGCACGATATTGGATTTTGGCCGATATTCGATATGCCGATATTTTCAAAATAATTTTGGCCGATGCCGATGCCGATACCGATATATATAAACCTTTTTCGCCTGATATATTTAAACTTTAATTTTACTGAAGAGAAATCCATGTATCTCTTCTGTACTGATTCTACCATAAATTTATTATTTTACAAATGTAGACAGATATTCACACCTGAAAAACAGGTCAATTATTTCACTTGGAGAATATCGGTTTGGCTCATCGGCAGAAATATTCATATCGGCCGATACCGATGATGGTCATTTTAAGCTTTTATCGGCCGATACCGATGTTGTGCCGATATTATCGTGCATCCCTACTTTAAAGATAGTATTTCAGGTTTTTAATCTGTAGAAGTAAAACATGATCCATCATGCTTATGTTTTTATTATTATTATTATTATTATTATTATTATTATTATTATTATGTATTTGTAAGAACCATTTTGGGTTCCACTACCAAAAACCTTTCATTGGACGGTTCTTAAAAAAAAACATTTTAGTCCTAGTGTATAGAACATTTTAATACTCAGAAGAACAATATTTGACTACAAAGATGTTAAAGGTACTTCTTGGAACCATATATGCCCCAAAAAAAAAAAAAAAAAAAACTATTTTTATGAGTGTACAATTCATACCCAAGGATTTTGCAGTACATAATTGCACAGGAAAAAGAGAAGGCAAAACAAACAACAGTCATGAAGCTATTAAGTTAAACACCTCCAAGATGATAATGGATCAAATTGACAGAGATCTCAATTTTCGCTCCCCACTGTTGTCAAGGTGGCAAAACAACCAGGAGCGCTTTCAAGTGATATTGCTTATTTGTTCGCTATGTAAATATCTTAACAGGCAACGTGCCGGACAGCCCAATACATCAGTTTAGCCTGCGATCATTATCTGTACTCTGTTTACAGGCATTGTGTAAGATGGCTATTTACCCAATATGTGTCATTTGTCAGCTAATGGACAGACATTCATTGCGAAATTTGCGAAACTGGGAGATGGTTTTCAAGCTCATTATTTACCTTTGGCAAAAACGGATCTTTCATTTAGCCAGTTCAATTTCACAGACAGTCGATGTGTCATTTGTTGTATCTTTGACTGCAGTTGTGTGCGTGTCTGGACTGAGCTGTAGTTCAGAGCATTATTGCAGAAAGTGACGTCAGTGGATAAGGCTAGAGGACTTTTAGCATTCACCTTTGTAGTCTGGGGTTAAGTGCTGTCAACTGTTAGCGCTCACAAGGTGCACTTTATGTTGAAATGCATGCTGTGATAGTGAGGTCAAGGGGTCGAATGAGGGCCAAAACGTTTGAACTGCAACGTGAAATACGTCTGAGCCTCGCATATGTCTGTTTTACCTACTTATTTTGTTTGGAGGTTGTCAAGAAACCCCTCTGCCAGTTTTGCTATGTTACGTAAAACCACAAGTGCTGGTTCAAGTCAAGGATAGGGGTTGGAGCAAAGTCTGATACGATCGTTTAAATCAGCTTTCTCATCTCTGACACGCATCAGCTGCGTCTTCTGTTCACTCTCCGACCAGAACATTTGGATAAATCAACTAGAGCAAACGTTTTCCGTACTACGTTCTTGCATTCCTCTGAAACCAGAGGCCTCTAACTTGTTGTGTTTACTACGATCTCTCCTCATGCAGCATTCTGGTTGGCCTTAACATGTCGCGTTGACCGCAAGAATCCCAGCAATGCTAAAATGAACCCTAAACATTTGTTTTGCTTTTGGTGGTGTGTGCACGTATTTGACTGCAGGCTACGATGTAGTACAGGGGAAGGAACTCCACATCTGTTCAACATAAGAGCTTGTTTAGAGTTACTCGCTCTCTCTTACACGCTCTCATTGGAATAGACCTTGTTTGGATGCAGCGGCTTATCTGTGATTGAACAGACTCACGGCATACTGTATTTTAATGCTAAATGGGAAGAACTGCCTGCATCTTCAATATCTCCAAACTTTAAACTCAGGATTTCCAGTGAAACACATTTTTACACACAATTCCTGTAAATCTTGCTGAAATTGTGAAATCCTGCAGCAGTTGGCCAGGTAGCTTGAATGATAATCAGCTTAGATTGTTAGCGATGGAGGCCAGTGCAATTTATTTGCCAAAGCTTGACAAAGGCATAATTTTATTCCATCCAAGCTCCTTCAGTGTTTCCATAGTAAAATGTGGGCGACTTTGTAATTGGTATCAAATGTTTCATTCATCTGAACTGAACTGAAAGTTGACGTTTGTAATGGAAAAAGAAGCATTTTGTTATTAGTCAAAAGTTACAGCCAAACAGATTCGTAATTGAGGGATAAAAATCCACACAGGCTGTATAATTGGAAAAAAGGCTATTTGAGCCATCAGAGTTGTCCATTTGTTTTTAAAGGGATATTGATCTAAGAGAGATCTAAATGGTTCTACCACCACAACAGGCATTTCCTGTTTTTAAGATATGTGGCTTTATTTATTGGCCAGGGTTCAGTGTTGAAAGTGAGCTGTGCTTGCAGCCAATGACACTAATTGGACTCACATAAAGGTCTCCTACTTCTTAAAACACAAAAACAACATAAACAGTGACACTTTTATCACTGAAGTTTTGTACTGGCTTTTACTATAACTTTGAGCTTAATGATGTAGGTTATCATATTCCTATTTGAATTCTTCACATGGCTGCTTCATGTTGATTTATGCTTTGCACTGCTGAGAAGAAACAAATCATTTCATCTTTGGGCTTATGGGAATGAATTCAAGCAAAGAGAGTATATATTACACTATTCCAGGAAAATATAAGTGGGTGATTCTTCAGTTAGCGGAAATTTCCTGTTCCCTTTGGATGAATTTAAAGAAAAATAAAAAGTATTAGTCCAGTATTAATGTATAGAGTATAATATCTTTATGCTTTATTGTGTGTACAGCACTTTACAATAAGGTCCCTTTAGTTGACATTAGTGAATGCCTTAATGAAGATTAATTAGCAATGAGCAATTACTTATTATTTTTAATTATTCATATTTTATTAGTCTTTGTTAATGTTAGTTAATAAACATACAGTTGCTTAGTTCATGTTCAATCAGGTGTGACGATCGGAAACCCAGTGAAACGCAGGATACGATAGATCCAATCGCAGTATGCGTTTATTGGGTAATCCATAGAGAAGTGAACAAGCAGGGGTCAAAACCAAAAATCCATCCAAACAAATAAATAAACAGGAACAGGAACTCGGAAGATGAGGAACTCGGAAGACGAGGGAACTGGGTAACGGAAGGAAAGGACTCCATGAAGACAAACAGGAAAAGACTGGTTAATATAGGGAGGATAATGACACCTGAGGTTAAGACACCTGAGTGCAATTAACAGGAGTGCAATTACTGTGATGAAGGGACAGGGCTTTGTGGGACTTGTAGTGCCTACGGTGAGGTGCCTATGGGGAAGTGAGACCACTAGTGGAGACTCAGGGAAACAGAGACCAGACAGCATGACATTACTCCATCCTCCATGGAGCAGCTACCAGATGCTCCACCCGTACCCAAGAAGAGACCAAGGAACACAGAGACCAGGAGAGCGGTGGAGGACCAGGGGGAGGGACGGAGGGCCAGGTAAAATGGGGAAAAAGAGACAAGAAGTGCAAAACAAAAACAAGGAGTCCAGGAGGGAGGTGGACCGGCGGAGGATCAGGGGGAGGGACAGAGGGTCAGGTCCATAGATGGAAACAGAGAGAAGAGGAGCAAAAACATAACAACAACAAAACACAAGTCCAGGAAGGACATAACGTTCAGTCCCCAGGCCAAACCGACAGAGCAGGAATCCAGAGAGGATCAAGGTGGAATTGGAGCCCTGCGGTCGAGACAGAAGCCCACCAGGGCGGCGCAGAAGACCACCACATCCGTGCAGTCGAGACAGAAGCCCACGAAGGCGGCGCAGAAGACCACCGCATCCATGCGGTCGAGACAGAAGCCCACCAGGCTGGCGCAGAAGACCACCGCATCCGTGCGGTTGAGACAGAATCCCACCAGGGCAGCACAGAAGACCACCACATGCGTGCAGTCGAGACACAAGCCCACCCGGGTGGCACAGAAGACCACCGCATCCGTGTGGTCGAGACAGAAGCCCACCCGGGTGGTGCAGAAGACCACCACATCCATGCAGTCGAGACAGAAGCCCACCAAGGTGGCGCAGAAGACCACCACAGTGGCATCAATAGCCGTGTTTCCACTATCGAGCTAAGACCAGGCGTGCTAGTGCATGCCAGGGCCAGTCGCGTTTCCACTGTCACTTCCGGGGCTTAATCGTGCCTCGCCGGGGCTTCCTTGGGGCCAACGGCCAGGTTTTTTCGGCCCGACAAAATCCTTGGGCCAAAGCGGGCCAGCTGGGGCTAGAGGAGGAGTTATGAACAAAGGCGGAGTTTCTCCGTGTCTAGAGAGCGTCAGCGCGGATCATTTCAGAAAGATAACAGCTTTAACAGCAGCATTAAAGACGTTTTAAAATAAGTTGAGCTTAAACTCATTCTTAGTAAGCAGCAAGTGTTTGAAATAACTTGATCCGATGTGGATTATAATCACTAAACAAGGCAGAAATATTTATAAGCGATGTAAAAGACTATGCACGATAAACATTAACATTACCATGGTAAATATGACCGCTTGGAGAAATCAGACGTCAGCTTCTTATTCTCTATCACAATTGTGTATTTATTAAGTAACATTTTATCTGTCGTCTTGTTTCGTGAGTTTAGCTCCACGTTGCATATCATCAAAATATAATAATGATTTTTGTTCGGGAGCTTTTATAAAAATAGAGATTATGTGCTGTGGATCATTTCAGAAAGATAGCCGCGATAACGCCAGCATTAAACGCTTTATTTAAATAAGTTGAGCTCAAAACTCACTTTCAGTCAGCAGCGAGTGTTTGAAATAACTTGATCCAATGTGGATTATAATCACCATACAGGGCAGAAATATTTATAAGCGATGTAAAAGACTATGCACGCTGGGCATTAACATTAAACATGGAAAATATGACCACTTGAAGAAATCAGACGTCAGCTCCTTATTCTCTATCACAATCGTGTATTTATTTAGTAACTTATATTATCTATCACAAGCCTCGTCTCGAGAGTTTAGCTCATGTTGCCTATTATAAAAATATAATAATGTTTTTGTTCGGGATCCTTTATAAAAATAAAGATATAATTCATTGTTAATGTGACGTATAGGCCACTGTGACTACAAATAAACAGAAACAGACTCACTGAATAAGCAGGCTATTTTCATAAGCGTTAAAAATAAATAAATAAAATAGAAAGTGTATTTATGTGTGATTAATTTTGAGTCTTGATAAATTAAATCAATATGATCACTGTATCACTTATTCTATAGTTAAAACATCCATGCTTTTGAATTTGAATAACAAAGCATGCAAACAAACTGCCGCTTTTATCATGTTCGTTTTGTGATCGCGCATGTTCCAGTGACTTATTTCTTAATTTTCTGATAACTTCTCTAGTGAAATAATGAGGTTGCATGACGTTGTTCTGAGAGGCGTGTAAAGGGCGTGTTTTAGTGACGAGCAGCGGTGCTTCAAGCTCCACTGTGGAAACCCTGCGCTATTCTGGCCTCGGTGCTACTGGCCCGAGGCTATGAGCCCCGCCCGGCCCGCTTTTAGCCCTGGCTCGCACTGGCCCGACAGTGGAAATGCGGCTAATGACACAGGAGAGCAAGTCTGGTTAGGCAAGTCTGAAACAGAGAATATGAACAAGGTGAACAAGAATATGAATAAGATCAGTCGAGTGCTCAGAGAGTTCGGCTGAGACGTGACGAGGCTCTGGAAGTTCCGCAGAAGCGAGGAGAGACACTGGTAGTTCAGCCGAGACGAGGAGAGGCTCTGGTAGTTCAGCAAAGATGTGGAGAGGCTCTGGTAGTTCAGCAGAGGCGTGGAGAGACTCTGGTAGTTCCACAGAGACGTGGTGAGACTCTTGTCATTCCATGGTGTTTGAACTGGATTCAAGAAGATCAATGCTGACTTGACTCTGCTCACGAAGATCATTGGTGGCCTGACTCTGCTCATTAAGATCATTGGTGACTTGCATTTGTTCATGAAGATCATTGGTGACTTGCCTTTTTCCATGAATATCACCGGTGACTTGACTTGACTCCAGAGTGTCAACAGTGACTTTCCCTGACTGGAGTGTCAACGGTGACTTGCCCTGACTCTCGAGTGTCAACAGTGACTTGACTTGACTCTGGAGTGTCAACGGTGACTATCCCTGACTCTGGAAGGTCAATGGTGACTTGCCCTGACTCTGGAAGGTCAACGATGACTAGTCCTGACTCTGGAAGGTCAATGGTGACTAGCCCTGATTCTGGAGGGTCACCGAGCACCTGATTCGACTCTGGAGGGTCAACGGGAGGGTCAACGGGAACCTGAGTCGACTCTGGAGGGTCACCGAGCACCTGACTTGACTCTGGAGGGTCACAGAGCACCTGACTCAACTCTGGAGGTTCACCGAGCACCTGACTCAACTCTGGAGGGTCAACAGGAACCTGACTCGACTCTGGAGGGTCAACTGTGGCTGTCATCCTGTGCAGAGGCACTGGACAAGCAGCCATCTTGTGCCATGACTCTGGACCAGTGGTCATCTTGGGCCGTGGCGGAGAGTGGCGGAGAGTGGTCAATTGGGCATATCTTGCCCTTCGTTCCATCATACTGGAACGGGTATGAAGTCCCAATTAATAGGACTGCAATTACTGTGATGAAGGGACAAGGCTTTGTGGGAATTGTAGTGCCTACGGTGAGGTGCCTATGGGGAAGTGAGACCACTAGTGGAGACTCAGGGAAACAGACACCAGACAGCATGACATCAGGTTCATTAAACAGTACTAAAAAAAAAAAAAAAAAAAAAAAAACTGATTTTAATAATGTGTTAACTCATGTGGTTAGCTGCTAATGCTAATATATATAGGTGAACAAGAATATGAATAAGATCAGTCGAGTGCTCAGAGAGTTCGGCTGAGACGTGACGAGGCTCTGGAAGTTCCGCAGAAGCGAGGAGAGACACTGGTAGTTCAGCCGAGACGAGGAGAGGCTCTGGTAGTTCAGCAAAGATGTGTAGAGGCTCTGGTAGTTCAGCAGAGGCGTGGAGAGACTCTGGTAGTTCCACAGAGACGTGGTGAGACTCTTGTCATTCCATGGTGTTTAGACTGGATTCAAGAAGATCAATGCTGACTTGACTCTGCTCACGAAGATCATTGGTGGCCTGACTCTGCTCATTAAGATCATTGGTGACTTGCATTTGTTCATGAAGATCATTGGTGACTTGCCTTTTTCCATGAATATCACCGGTGACTTGACTTGACTCGAGAGTGTCAACAGTGACTTTCCCTGACTGGAGTGTCAACGGTGACTTGCCCTGACTCTCGAGTGTCAACAGTGACTTGACTTGACTCTGGAGTGTCAACGGTGATGTGACTTGACTCTGGAGTGTCAACGGTGACTAGCCCTGACTCTGGAAGGTCAATGGTGACTTGCCCTGACTCTGGAAGGTCAACGTTGACTAGCCCTGACTCTGGAAGGTCAACGGTGACTAGCCCTGACTCTGGAGGGTCACCGAGCACCTGATTCGACTCTGGAGGGTCACCAGGAACCTGACTCGACTCTGGAGGGACAACGGGAACCTGACTCGACTCAAGAGGGTCAACGGGAACCTGACTCGACTCTGGAGGGTCAACGAGAACCTGACTCGACTCTGGAGGGTCAACGGGAACCTTACTCGACTCTGGAGGGTCAACGGGAACCTTACTCGACTCTGGAGGGTCAACGGGAACCTGACTCGACTCTGGAGGGTCAACGGGAACCTGACTTGACTATGGAGGGTTACCGAGCACCTGACTCGACTCTGGAGGGTCACCGAGCACCTGACTCGACTCTGGAGGGTCAACGGGAACCTGATTTGACTCTGGAGGGTCTGCACCTGACTCGACTCTGGAGGGTCAACGGGAACCTGAGTCGACTCTGGAGGGTCACCGAGCACCTGACTTGACTCTGGAGGGTCACAGAGCACCTGACTCAACTCTGGAGGTTCACCGAGCACCTGACTCAACTCTGGAGGGTCAACAGGAACCTGACTCGACTCTGGAGGGTCAACTGTGGCTGTAATCCTGTGCAGAGGCACTGGACAAGCAGCCATCTTGTGCCATGACTCTGGACCAGTGGTCATCTTGGGCCGTGGCGGAGAGTGGCGGAGAGTGGTCAATTGGGCATATCTTGCCCTTCGTTCCATCATACTGGAACGGGTATGAAGTCCCAATTAATAGGACTGCAATTACTGTGATGAAGGGACAAGGCTTTGTGGGAATTGTAGTGCCTACGGTGAGGTGCCTATGGGGAAGTGAGACCACTAGTGGAGACTCAGGGAAACAGACACCAGACAGCATGACATCAGGTTCATTAAACAGTCCTAAAAAAAAAAAAAAAAAAAAAAAAACTGATTTTAATAATGTGTTAACTCATGTGGTTAGCTGCTAATGCTAATATATATATATATATATATATATATATATATATATATATATATATATATATATATATATATATATATATATATAATTATTATTATTATTATTTTATTTTATTATTATTATTATTATTGTGTCCATTTAGAATTTCTTTACTTTAAATGTTACATTTACTTGAAATGTTACTAATTAAACATTATACAAAAATTCAGGTTGATTCAGATAATGATGTGTCTTTTTTATATAAAATAGTTTTAGAGGAATGTTCAACTTAATAACTATGCAATTAAACAAGTAACTGCCACAATATATTTCTCCATATGTTCACTCAACTACTGAGTATGTTCACTTGTGTGTATTTCACAATATATAATCTGAGGAACAAGTTGTGAGAAGTAAAGTAGAACTTTCTGTGACCCTAATTCACCCTAACAGCTGTTCCCTAGGTTTCCTACAGACAACAATACTGTTAAACCTGCACCAACATGCCTCCATGTCCTTACAGAAAAGCCATCTTGGGTTTTACAAGAGTGTACATTTATGATGAAAAAACTATGTAGGCTCTGAAAGGAGTGAGCACAGATATGAGTAATTTCAGGTCTGTTTTGCACAGGTCACCTATGCACACAAACATTTTGTCTCTGTTACTGTGCTATGGCCCATAAGAATATGAGTATCACCATACTTTTGCATTCATCCCTCACGTCTGAATGAAAGTGCTGGGTGCTGGTGCGGTCTTTGATGATCGCAGTAAGTTTTCATCTGTCAGCCTTCATGGCTCCCCAAAGGTTCTCTCTGGGTTGCTGTCTATTAAATTGGGATTGATTGAAACAATACGAATCATACATTCAACACTGTACCTCAGAAAGGGAGATTTGTTCCTTTTGCTGTCTTCCTGTTCTTTTGCTTTTATATTTTGACAGGCCCTGGAGGCTTGTTAAAGTTTCCCAAAATCCATTCCATTGCACTTTTGCAATTTAAGGTGACCGCTGATGTTCTTTGCACACTGGCTGTACATTCATTCCTATCCTGTGCAGCACTGTACAAAGAGTTTTATGTTATTAATATAGAATCAGGCTGTGGTTTTCTGGATAGAATGGTATGAAGGTCAATAAACTATAATTATACAATTGTGTTCTGCTGCTTGGGGTTGGAGAAGAAATATTGAGCAGAATATCCTTACTGATTTCTTCTTGTGGATCACAGTGATATTGTAACTACTGATGTAATAAACAATATTCTCAATTTGTACACATTATTTAGTAGAATAAATCATGTTTATAATTCATACATGAAACCAGTTTTTGTATCCCCATTATATAATAGAAAAGAATATAATAGAATAAGTTAATGCTAGTATCAGTTTGTCAAGTGCTTGCAAAAAAAAAAAAAAAAAAAAAAATGGTGTCTTTAGACATTTTTTGAAAGTGGCCAAAGACTCAGCTATTCGAATTGAGATAGGGAGTGCATTCCACTGGAACAGTCCAGGAAAAGGTCCATGATAGTGATTTTGTAACAAGAGCTTGGACAAGCAGTTGTGCAGCTTGTTCTCATAGGAAAGGTTTAATCTCCCTAATGTTGTGTAAGACAAATCTGCAGGACGAATCCGTTGTAGCAATATGGTCTGTGAAGCTTAACTGATCATCGATCACAACTCCAAGGTTTCTGGCTGTCCTGGAAGGAGTAATGGTTGACGAACACAGCTGTATAGAGAAGTTGTGATGAAGTGTTGGGGTGGCTGAGACCACAAACAGTTCTGTCTAAGCAAAGTTGAGTTGAAGGTTGTGGTGCTTCATCCAGTTAGAAACGTCTCTCAGACAGGCCAGCTAAAGCCCGATCATCTGGATGGAATGAGAAGTAGAGTTGAGTGGCTTTAGCATAGCAGTTATAAGAAAAGCAAGAAAACCAAGAAAAGCAAAAGAAAAGCAAAGAGAAAAGGTCCAATCAATGAGCCTTGAGAAACCCCAGAAACAAGAAGTTGTGTCTTAGAAACCTCACCCCTCCAATACACCCTGAAAGACCTATCTGAGAGGTAAGACTTGAACCATTGGAGTGTGGTTCCTGAGATTCCCATCTTTATGAGTTTGGATTAGGCTGGACAGGAGGATCTGATAGTTAACTGTGTCCAAAGCAGCAGACAGATCCAGCAAGATAAGCACTGGGGATATGGAAGCTGCTCTTGCCAGTCTCAAGGGCATTACTAACAAAGGAGTGGGCAGTCTCAGTTGACTGGCCGCTTTTGAAGCCAGACTGGTTGTTGTCCAGGAGGTTATTCTGTGCAAAGAACATAGAAAGTTGGTTGAACACACCTCGTGTTTTTGCAATGTCCGGAAGAAGGGATATCGGTGTGTAGTTTTCTAAAATTGCTGGATTTAGAGAGGGTTTCTTATGTGGTGGGGTTACCCGAGCCTGCTTAAATGCCATGGGAAGTGTATCAATGTTAAGAGAGGTGTTGATAATGTGAGTAAGTGCGGGTATGACTGAAGAAGAAATGGCCTAAAGTATATGAATGGTGATAGGATCAAGTGGACAGGTAGTAAGATGATTGGAAAGGATATGTTTGGAAACGTCCATCTCCGAGAGTGTTGAGAAGGAGGAGAGAGAGAGAGAGTGTATGTGTTGTTATGAAGTTATCATCGGTTTGTGGTGTGGATAATTGATCATTGATGTGTCTTTTTTTATTTATGAAGAATATTGCAAAGTCATCAGTTGTAAGAACTGATGAAGGAAGAGAAGAGAATGATGTTAGAGTGGAGCAGAAAGTGTCCAGTGTTTGTGTCCAGTGCTGAAAACTGAGAGGGTGTTAGGATGAAACCATAGAGGATAGACGAGAGAGAGAGAGAGTGCATAGGTTATACCAAAAGATGTATATTTATGTCAGGAGTTAGAAGTGATGAGGAAGTGGTCTGAGGTGTTTAACAAAGTAGTATTGTCAGTGGAGCAATAACATGTTCAGTTGTTTATTTGATTTGTAAGTAATCATAGTAGACACTTTCTTGAGATCAAATGAGTTGAGCATAGTGTTGAAGTCAACACCCTAGGATTTTTCTAGGTGGATGTTGAAGTCACCAAGCAGTACCAAAGGAGTACCATCCTCAGGAATGTTTGATATTCACACATCCAACTCCTCCAAACAGTTACCCAGTTGACCTGGGGGATGACAAACAATTACAAAGTGGATTTTAACAGGCTGGCTAATACTAATTGCATGTGATTCAAATGAACTGTTGGCTGTAATAGTGGTAGAAGATCAAATTTCGATTCATTTGAGATAAGTATACCAGTACATCCACCCCTCCCAATCTCACGAAGTGGTATGGAAAAGGTAAATTAGTGGAGAGTGCTACAGGAGTGGCAGTGTCCTCATGTTTGATCCAAGTCTCAAATAGAGCCATGAGATAAAGACCGAAATGAGTAGCAAAAGAAGAAATAAATTCTGCTTTGTTTACACCAGACTGGCAGTTCCAGAGACCAAACAGAATAGAGAGTAAAGTAGCAGAGGACAAAGGGACAGCCATAGATTATAAGGATTGGCCTGCCTCCAACCCACGGTGCATGCTTTCCGAATTTTAGTAGTAGTAGTAGAGTGTATACAGAATAATATACAAAATTGGTTGTAAACTACGCAACATTTTTTTACTATGTAATTTTACTTTGGGTCAGGCTTTGAATTTTTATATTTGTCCCTGAACCTTTTGCTCAACCTTGTATTGTTGTTACATTTATCCTGTAAATGGGTTTCTCATCTTCTTTTTTTTTTTTTCTTTTTTTTAACTATACTGTATGTTTCAAACACAATTGTGAAAAAGAAGTGCACTCAGTTGTATTGAATGTGCACTTACATCGCATTTTATATTAATTAAATTAAAATTCACTTAAATGTTCTTAAAGAGAGTACACTTTGTAATAACATCAAATTAAAAGTTTTACTGTAAAGTGCATTTAAATCATCATTTTAATAATATGTAAAGCGTAAAACTAGTGTTGTTCAATATCTTTTAAGTGTAGTATTATTCAGTATTGCATTTAAAGTTAATATAACATTTACTAAATTGCAACATCATCATTACAGATGTGTAAATACAAATATTTAAATACAAAACATGCACATTTCAACAGAAATTACATTAAGGTATATTTTAGTTTATTATAAAAACTTGTTAGCATATTTGGTTAAACAGTTTATTTTAAAGACAGTGGAATTTATTGGAAAATGGCATCTCAGTTACCGCACGCAAGTGGTTTGAGTCTTACCTTTCAGATACTTCAAAGTATCTTAGAGAGGTGAGGTGTCCAAGTCGCAACATCAAACTACTGGGGTGCCTCAGGGCTCAGCTCCTTTACTACTTCTCTTCTCTGTCTACATGGCATCACTAGATTTTGTGATTCAGAAACATGGCTTTTCATATCACCGCTATGCTGATGACACTCAACTCTACCTCTCATTCCATTCTGATGATCCAACAATAACTGCCCACATCTCAGCATGTCTAACAGACATTTCTTGTTGGATGACGGACCATCATCTTCAACTCAACCTGGCTAAGACAGAATTGCTCTTGGCTTCAACAAACCCATAACTTTATCAAAATTTCACCATCCAGGTAGGCTCACCAACCATAACTCCTTCAAAAATAGCTAGAAACCTTGGAGTTGTGATTAATGATAAGCTTATTGTTTTCATTGCTTAAACTACCCAGTGCTGCAGATTTGCTTTATACAACATTAGGAATATCTGGCCCATTTTTTCAGAACATGTGACACAACTCCTTGTTTAAGCTCTTGTTCTATCCAGGCTGTACTAATGCAGCCCAGACAGCAACATAGTGTTGGCCCAGATCCGGCCCACATCTGGCCCGCATGTAATCCATGTGGGCCAGATATGGGCCAGACCTGGGCCGAAACTGCTTGCTGTCTGGGAGGTCTCTTGGCAGGTCTTTCAGCCTATCAAACCTCTACAATTCATCCAAAATGCCACTTCAAGAATAATATTTAATGAGCCGAAAAGAAAGCACATCACACCCCTGTACCTCAATTTGCACTAGCTACCAGTAGCTGCTTGCATAAAATGCAAGGCATTAATCTCTGCCTATAAAACCACCACTGGCTCTGCACCCTCTGCACCTAAATGTATTACTTCAGAGTTATGCACCCTCTAGAAGCTTGCGTTCTGCAAGTGAATGACACATTATTGTGGCATCCAAAAGAGGCACAAAATCACTTCCACAAACTTTTTCATTAACTGTTCCCTCCTGGTGGAATGACCTGCCCAACTCAATCCAAGAAGCTGAGTCCTTAACCATCTTCAAGAAAGGACTAAAAATACATCTGTTCCATCTTTATTTGACCATCTAATTACCAATTTCTAATCTATTTTAATTCTACTTTATTTCTTTATTTAAAAAAAATCACTAGTTTTCTACTTTTTCTATTCTATTTCTATTCTTATTTCTAAATTAAATCTAATTGCATTTAAAATGAATTTAACCCCCACCTTAACTACACTGAAAAAAATGGAAACATCTAAATAACATATTTGTATGAAACTCTAGATGGCGCAGTCCAGTTCTAACTCAAATCTGATATAACGAAATCATTATTCAAATGATGCAGCTGATCTGCTTTTGTGTCAGCATTCAATGAGCTTGCTGCCACATTAAAATATTCACCTAGTATTTGCTGTTCACCTACTACTTGCACTTCAGAAAAGCTTAAGGATGACTAAAACCGTAACTCTGAGATACATCATCTGCTCCAGGTGCCCATCTTTCTTAATTCCCTTGATTTGCAGAAAAGCCTTGAGAAATATCCAACAGAGGTTAATCTCTGTTTACCAAAGGTATGTCCATGCTTGAGTCACTGAGAATGAGGGAAAGGAGAGAAACGAGGAGGAATAAATGGAGAGGGCACCTCTGAGCAAGAATTGCCCCCTGCGGTTGCCTGATGTCAGGTGTGGGAAAGCAGATGAAAGTGGGGCAGGGGTGCCACGGCGGCCTTTGATCTAGCCTTTTGTGTGCTAAACACGGCTGTATGCCAGCTCCTCTCTGAATGCGCAGCCTTTGAGTGCTCTCCCATGCGCTTGCTATGCCAGTCTGTATGCCAACCTGCTGTCTTGTGCTTTCACAGAAGTGTCTGAAGTATCTTGTCCACCTTCTGCCGCTCTCTTTTTCCCCTTGAAGAGTCTGCGCGCAGCACGGAGACATCACAATGATTGTTAAAAGATGGTGCTCGCATTCCGGAGGCGCATATCATGCTGAGTCAGGCCTATCCTTTATCCTTTCTGCTTCACTATCATAGCTGACTTCCCGCAGTGCTGTGATAATAATATGCATGTTAAATTTTTTATGTCTGCTATGGCTTTGAAATGTGCCCGTAGTTAGCCCATTTAATCTCAACAGTCACATTTGTGACCGCCATTTAGTTTTGAGTTTGAAGAGTCCAAAAGATTTGATGTATTTCACACCTGTCAACTATAAAATGAAAGCGCAGACTGTATTGAATTTGTGTGAACATTTTTACATGGCCAGGGTCGAGGAGGTCTATAATACCTGAGGGAAACCATTCGTTAGCATTCCCATTCATCTCAACAGCAGTGACCTGGCTGGTGCAGGACTGCCTGGAAGTATGTGAGTTGACATCGATCGTGTTTTCTCATGGGCTCTCAGGTCAGAGTTTTTTTAGCATGTGAGACTAATTAGTAATCAACTATAAAAAAATTAAATAAATAAAATAAAGTTTTTGTCAGCTGGCATACATTATTTAAATACAATTAAATAAAAGTCTTTCAAAAATGTATAAAAGCTAATGAAAAAAAAAGACCCAAAATATAGTTAATAAATAAAAAAGAAAAGAAATACTGAAGAGAAATACTACATAAATAATGTTTCATGAGAAGCTATGATATTTGAAAGGCTTGAGGTTTGAAGGTTTTATAACAGATAAACAGGATAAAGATCAGATTAAGATAAAGACAGGAAACTCTAGGCATTGCTGTTATGTTTAACTAGTAACTAGTAGCATGTTGCTAGGTACTGCTTGTTAGTGCTTGAAAGTGGAGAAAAAGAAGTGCCGGTTGTCATGATCTGGTCACTGCACATCCGTTTATTCACCACACAGACTTTCACACGACACAGTACACCCTTGACTTCATTTCCCATAAACCCCTGCCTAGGAACTCATTATTGAACCTCACCTGTTTCCCATCAGTGACACTATAAAGGTTGCACTCATCCACACTCACATTGTGAAGTCTGGTTTATTTATATGGTCATTGGATTGTTTATACCGACTGTGATTCTCTGCTGCCTGTCCCGACCTCTGCTTGCATCTGTTTTCGATTTTGGATATCCCTTGACATACCCGACGCTTTCCTTTGATCATTGCCGGTTCTGATAATAAAGCACTGCTGATCCGAACATCTCTGACTCCATGTTACACCCGTATTACTATTCAATTTGACAGCACTCTGACCCTCCAAAACAGCGAGGGTTTTACCTCTTGTACACAAAAAGTATTCTAGTTGCTTCATAAAATTACGATTGAACCACTGATGTCCCATGGACTATTTTGTACATGTTTTTGTTACCTTTCTGGACTTTGAGCTTGAAAATATATTAGAAAATATCTTATTTTGGGTTCTGAAGGTGAATTAAGGACTTGAATATTGAATATTGAATATTAATCACAGAATTGTTATATTTTTGGATGAACTATCCATTTAAGAAATGTTGTTAGAAAATGTTGTTTATTGAATAAAATAAAACAACTATGATTACAGATATTCATAAAAATATCATAGATTCAAAAAATAAATAAAGTTTGATACCCACCTTATTTTTTGAAGACGAAAGCAAGATATTTCCTGTGAATGTGTGAACTTTCAATTCATTTGCCAGTGTATAAATAACTAGAAGAACAATGCATTAAACAGTAAAATTATTTGAGTTAAAAACCAGTATGTTTGTGATTACAAGAATAAAGTAAAATAATATGATCAATAACAAATACCTGTTTGCAGTATCAAGCAACCTAACAGTCTGTTTTTGTACAGCTGAAATTACTGGAAGTGGCTGATAGCAGAAGCCTTGCACATTCACAGTAAAAATGGCATGCTTGGTCTTATGTAAAATAAGGTGAATTTCAAGTTTTACTCTGTCCTGTCATAAAAAAAAACACATGCACACTCTATACTATAACTACAACTAACACTATAACTCCTTTTTACTGTTGTAACAGCCTGTTTCTAATCAGAAAGCACACACACAGACATAGTCAATTGGTTTGCAGAGGGCGTATGCATAGTTATTCAGACTTACAGTTTGTTTTATAATTTCTCTTATTTCATTGGTGTAAAATTGAGGATCAGATATAACATGAAGTTAATTCACCATGTCAGAAGACAGTATTTCTTCAAGAGATGGTTATAGTTAGAGTAAATAATGCGGGCACATCAATAACATACCAGCTGAGTTAGTCATCAGCAGTAGAGCTGCTGGCAGCATGTGCCAAACACTCTTTTCATTTGCCTGCATGTGTGAACTGCAGTCTGAGGATGGATTATATAATACGACAGGCACCGGGACAGGATGATGCCTCAAAAGCTCTGCTACAAAATATTGGCTTGCGTCTTTCTCTGATTCATTCTGAATTGATCAGTTTTGCAAACAGAAAACTCCAGCGGTGAGAACTGCTTTTTGAAAAAGAACTACGCCGCTTGCACCTGACAATAAAAGATGCAGCGTACAGGAAATGTCGTGATTTTCCAATTTATTAGTCAGTGCAGTCTTCCAAAGCAAATATTGTGAACACATGCATTTTAATATAAGAGCGACATCAAGAAGGAAGGGTTTTGAGACATGCTTCATGCTGAGTTTCATTCTTGAATTGACTGTCAGTGTGTTTATAGGTGTTGGGCGGAAGAGGTCGCTTCTAGTCTCGAGTGAATTCTTTTAAGTGCTTCTTTTTCAATTATGCATTTTACTCTGAGTGTAATGGATTAGTTATTAGGCTGACACCTGTGAACTTCGGCTTGTTGGAAATATTTTACTCTGCTTGCATATCTGCAAAACCTAACAAAACATTGCTCTGGCTATATTTCGCTGCACTTTTTCATATGACATGGCACTATAAGTGATACATTTTTTATCCATTTTATACCAAGAGTTATTAAACAGCAGAGTGCCATAAAAAAAAAAAAAAAACTTTCTGAGAGTACAGATTGGTTGCCAAATGATAATGTGTTGCTTGTTATTTGTTTCATGCCAATTTCAAAGCAAACTGTCCAGTTTGAAAAATAAAAACCTAACCGATAGTGTTAACAAAAACATAAATGACCTTTTTAGCCATTTTAGAGTCTTTATATGAGGCATTTAGCTCTTTTGTGGAGCATTGTGGCTTTTACCAGGTGAGCTACAGAGCAAGTTTACTACATTATAATCTGCTTTATAATGACTTGATAATGACATGAAGCATTACTATATTTATAACTGCTCATTCGAAGCTGTATAGTCTAAATACTGTCCGTGAATTCAGATACTGATAGACACTACTGAGTTGTGAACAATGTTACAGTCATGTCACATTCAAAAATGTGTGTACGTGTGTATGTGTGTGTGTGTGTGTGTGTGTGTGTGTGTGTTTTCAGTTGGATATGCAAAAAACAAATACAAATAAATCAGATTTTAGCTGCCTATCTGAACAAATGCATAAGCATACTTATGTACAACAGGCACTTTAATGCCCCAGGGGTTGATTTTTATCAAAACTATCATATTTAGTCAAGCTTTTATTGTTTTTGTTATAGAAAACTATGATGTTCCCCCTATACTTTGCTGTTAATGCTTGTATAAAGCATATTGTTTACCCTTTTCCTAGATCCAGACTTTATGAATATGAATATTATATTTAAGCATCATGATAATGTAAACAGAGTCAAATAAACAGAAACTGTTTCAATTTACTGTATAACATTTTTTTTTACATTATTGCATAAATTTTTACATAAATTAGAGTACAACTGTCCCTCGGCAGTGTCCTTTAAATTCTCCTGTGATGTATGGATACATTGTTAGACACAATTAATGAACAAATGAAAACTGATGGAGAATCTTACAAATAAACATTTATTATTGGCATGTATGGTTCCACAAAGATCCTTTAACATCTATGAAACCTTTCTATTGGACAAAATGTTCTTTATAGTGAAAAAACAAATAATAATAATAAAAGAAAAACCTCATTAGGTTATTAAAATGTTATTCACATTAACAAAGAAATTGTTCTTTTAAGAACTTTCCACTTAAAGGTTATTCAAAGGAAACCAAAACGGTTCTTCTATGCCATATGGCTTCTATGGCTTCTCATTGTGGATCCTTTATTTCTTAGAGTGCTTAGCAGAAGAAACATCCATGCACAGGTGAACGACTGAGGTTAAGAGACAGTTTATATGCGAGACTGGGATCAAGCTGAGTGTGTTTGAGGTTTAAGACAAAAAAAAAGATAAAATAAAATGTGTGGGAAGTGGTTCCCACAAGTGGCTTGAGCAGTAATGATCTCAGCACACACAGGACTGCAGCCGGAACGACATCTGCCTCAAACGTTAAACGCAGACCCCCAGGAAGAACACCTTCAATTTCAATTAAATGCCAGAGTTAATGTCTCAGAGTCGTCTGCCATTGATATTTCAGCTGCTCTTTTTAATTTCCCAGACAAAAGGCTAGGCTACATTTACAGAAGGCATATAAAATAGCATCAGCAATCAGTCACTCGCAATGCTTCCTCCAATATCCCTCAAATTAATATGCACATCACAATCAGGAAGGAAGCAGGCAAGCGTGCACTTCTGACACCTGGGAATGACATGAGCTTGCATCCTGGCATACGAGGGCTTTCTTAGAGATACATATTTTATGTAAATGGAAAATGCATGAGGACGGGAACCTGGGTTCAAAGTGCACGACCGCGGCATGTGTGCGAGCGGCCATTTAAACCCTGCTGCTGGCCTGATGTATCACGTGAGGACAAAACCACTTACAGAGCAGCTTGCCAAATGAGAGAATTATGAGGATGAAATTCCACAAGACTATATACAGATTTAAACTGTAACTGAGGAAGGTCAGGGAAGGGTGACATTCCAGATGAGTGTGTGTGTGGGTGAGATGAGCCAGCTTTCCAAACTTTCCCTGGGTTTGTGTGGGGGGATTCGAGCATTGAGTATATTTATTGCGGGTTTGTTTACAAATGTTATTTTTAGACAGTTCATTTAATTGCTATTACTTCCTCCCAAATAAAGAAAAAGGTTCATCCCCAAGAGAATTTGCTGAAAATGTATTTCTCCTGAGGCCATCCAAACTGTAAATAAGCAGTCGTCAGAACAAATGTAAAGAAATGTAGCATTACATCACTTGCTCACCAGTGGATCTTCTGCAGTGAATGGGTGCCGTCAGTATGAGAGTCCAAACAGCTGATCACAATAATCCACAATTAATCCACTCCACTCCAGTTCACCAGTGAGCGACTTATGTAGTGAAACGCTGCATGTTTGTCAGAAACAAGTCCATCATTAAGATTTATACCTCTCACTTCTGGTTCAAAACAGTGCTTGATCTACATATTTCTCTCCTGATTCAGACGAGATGCCATTTTCACTGGAGAAAGCGGTATTATGGATAGAGCACTTGTTTTTGCTGGAAAAATGGTTTGGTTAAAACAAAAAAAAGTTAAAAATGTCGGACCCACTTTATATTAAGTGGCCTTAACTACTATGTAGTTAAATTTTAATTATAAATTTGGTCCAATGCACTTATTGTGTACATACATGTTTTTACATTGTACTTATATTTGAAAAAAATCTGCACATAATTACATCTGTAATTAACTTCTGTAATTACATGTATAATTACACGTTGACCCATCCCTTACACCTTAAAACACCTTTAAACTTACCCATACCACCAAATCTCTCCCTAACCTTACCTGTTTCCCACCTCAATAGCAGCAAAAAAAAAAAAAAAAAGTTGCAATACAATATGAACACAATGAGTACATTGTATTTATTTTTTGATGTAAGTACATAGTAGTTAAGGCCACTTAATATAAAATGGGACCATGTCTTCATGGATTTGTCTTTTACATACATGCAGTTAAATAGTCATGTCATGTAGATTACTGGATTATTTTTCACATTCACCACAGGTATATCGAAAGGTGTAGCCAGTATATACTTCAATAATATTATAATATTATATTTTGATAATATTTTAAATTAGATTTAATTTAATTTAATTTTTTTTCTTATTAAATTTTGTTTGATTGTTTTATATATATATATATATATATATATATATATATATATATATATATATATACCAATTATATATCATATTTAACAAGGGTATGAATACTTTTGAGCACAACTGTGTATACACACACAAAGACATTTTTACATGCTTACATATATATTTTATTAAGTTTTTATTTTATTATTTTTTTAAATATTTTTTCTATGCAATGTACAGATACATTTTTATTTTAAGCACTTATTTAGTAATGCATTTTTTTTTTTTTTTACACAAATATACCCTGGATCAATGGAAAAAGACTCCACACTGTACTCCATACGGTCTCAAATATAACAAATAATATAATGTGCTAAAATAAATACAATTCTAATTACCATTATGCATATTTCCCATATGTATCTTCTTCTGATATCAGCTTACAATGAGTGCTGGTGTTTCCTGCAGGCTACAACAAAAAATAAATAACTAAACAAACATACACAGCATCAAACTGGAACTAATCTATCCTAAATACAACTACAAAACCATTTCTGTTTATACAACTCAAGTCTTTATATAACACATCACTAATGTGAGAAGCTATGAACTCAGTGAACTCTGAACAGTCATCTGGTGCCCTGTAGTAAGATGAAGGTGTCGGTACGTTTGCGATTTTACAACAGCTTTGATTGTGGCTAATCCAATCACATTTCTGAATGTGGTTTTGCCTACATCTCTGCCACGCGCTGTGCTGCGCTGCTCTGCGGTAATTGAGCGGCTCTAGTCGCACAGAGGTCTCGGAGAGAGAGAGAGAGAGAGAGAGAGAGAGAGAGAGAGACATCATTTAAAGGCAGACAGAATGAGATGAGCTTCTGTCAGACTCCTCCGAGCGTGGCCAACATTGTCATCTCTCCCAACCTAGCCTCATGTGCACTGATGTGCATCTTGGAATGACAAGATCTTCCTGTCTTCCTGTCTTTCCCTCCCTCTGGAGTCAGTCAGTATCCGGGAGGCATCAGTCTTGGATCACTACGCTCAATCAAAACCTGGTCAAGGAAGAGCCGCATAATGTGACAGAGGCAATGTCTCTTTGATGCCGTTTCATCAGCCTAGTGCCAAGAGAACCAGACACTCTGAGTCTAAATGGATGATTGGGAAGAGCTAGAAAAAAGAGCAAGAGAGGGAAAGTCAAGTAGAAAGACACACTCCCAGTTGTATTAAATATAATCCCGCCATTGACCTGTAGGTTGTCTCTGTTTGATTAATTGGCCTTAGTTTTAATTAGCGAGCCCTTGAATGAAAACACGTAAAACAACGTAATGAAATAAAACCCCGAAATAGAGGTATCATGGTCTCGTATGATAATATCAGCTCTTTATATTTTGATTGTTTTACCTCCAATCCTATCTCTGCTCATTGCCCTCCATTATAAGGCAGTTGAGGCAATTGAAGGAAACAAACAGATAATAATTTTTTTGTGGTTATGTAATGTCATTTAAAGGCTAATGCGGTTTATAATAAACCTGATCATGTCATAAATTCACAGATGTGCTCTGGAGGTGGTGTCTTAATTTTCTGGGTCTCCATGTTGTATACACACTGCCCTCTAGTGTGTCTGACGGTGCAGTCTGCTTTGGCGGAGAGCTGTCGGAGTGAATGCCAATGCATCTTCTGCAACTCCTGACGATTTGACTGTTAAAGCCATTTTGTACGTGCCACTCAAAAATGACGGGAAAGAACCGCAAGTGAAGCTCTTAAAAACCATGTTGACAGCACAATTATTAGGCACTACTCTGTGACCCTTTTAAGACAGAAGAGGGCTGATTAATAAAGTTAAGATGCTGTAGTCATAATATCAAGATATTTTAACAGAGATGTTTTCTGGGGCGGGTGCTTTTGCTGGGGGGGGGGGGCTATAGTATGTAGACTGGTTTCATATACACACACACACACACACACACACATTGGTGAAATTTGCCTATAACTATAACTATATAATGAACAAATTTTAGGCAAATGAAAGAGTAATTAGCATGCAATGTGATTATATAAGTGTAACAATCTATTAATTCATATCCAGATGCTCTTGCAGTCATGATAACAAACCATCCATATCCTGTAACATCAACTCATTTCACCCTATAAATCCATTATGATTTTGTTAAGGACAAATAACTTATGTCAGTTTTCAAAATTATGTAAACAGACTCAAAAAGGGCAGGATAGTAGAAAAAAAATGGAAAGTGGCAATTCATGAAACTAAAGAGACGTGTATTTTTATTTTTCGAAAGATACAACAAAAGGTCATCTGAGGATATAGTGAATGAGGAAACCTGAAACCACGTTGACGTCACAACGTGCCTCTCTTTCCTCTAATGGCTGTGAGTGTGTTCTTTCACTCAGGAAGAAGAATTCAAACTTCACCACTATGAAGTCATTGTGTACTCAACGATTTCCCCAAACAACAGTCAGCAAACAGAATTAAAAAAATGCTTTTTAGTTGCCAAGCAGTTCAATTTTATGTAACTATGTTGCCATTTCAAAGGCAAATGAAACCAAACTTAAGGGAAGCTAGGCTTTGATTGCATAACTGAACTTTCTCTTTTTGCAGATGTCGACATTTTCCTTCCTTCAGTCAGCTGAAAATGTGGCATATATCTTCTGGCTTTCTTTTACTTATCTTTGGCTAAAAATTGAATATCTCAAACACCACATCAGAACTCCGCATCCTCACCCATTTTCTCACCCCCGTTTGCTTCTTGTTAACATGTGCTTGCTATATAACAGATCTGGTCATGTATGGGTTCAGAGCTTCATCTATATGGACACTTTTGGCCCTGTGAACATTAACTCTCTTATGTGTCAATCAACAATTTCCAACACTGTACATACACATCACATTAATGCATATACACAGATAGATTAAAAAGGGAAATAAATATTTTAATAAAAACAATTAAACAATTATTTAGTATTTTGAAACGCTTGTTATATTTGAAATATTTGTCTTTGCTTAACTGATCATACTATTTATTTATTTCATATATTTATTTCTGGTGCCGTGACCCGGATCTGAACCAGGGTTGCATTGGTTATGAAATGTTTTAACAAAAAAAAATCAGCATTTAGGAAAAAAAGCAAAAAATAAATGAATTAATGGTATAAAAAATTAAATAAAATAAAGTTTCCGAAACAGCCTTAAAAGTAAATCATCTTATGCAAAAAAAAAAAAAAAGGAAATACCAGGTTTAATGAAATCAACCCCTCAGACATGAAAGAGTATGTCGTTGAAGAAAGCCCACTACCTGAAGTGAAACTGAGGGTTTGAGTTATGTATATATCTGTGTTTTTCTATTCTGTATTCTAATGAAAAAGGAAAAATACATGTTTCTTTGAAGGTCACCGCTAACATTGTAAATCTGTGTGTCTAATCCACTTGACTTTTTGCTTCATTTGTTTCCTTCAGCTGATTGATTTTAATCTGGAAATGGAGCTTTACTACGTTTAGTTCTGTCTGTAAAAGAAAAGGGTCATTTGAGGATACGGTGACACGAGACAGAACTGGAAGCGTTTGCCTCTCTTACCACCACATTTTTTTTTTCCAAGATGGAAAAGACTTTACAAACCACTTATTGCTCAATCAAGAGAGAGAATGTTCCAGGCTCCTGTGCAATCCCGCTTTACACACAGTTATAATCTCCATCTGAAGGGTCGCTATTTTCTCCGCTTCTTTTCTTTATATGGACAAGGAAAACATTAGTTGAACTTGCCACCAGAGTGTAAATGAGATCAAGATGGTTTTTGATATCTGCTTTCTGTTTGCTGCTCTGTAAACCGCAAACGTTTCAAGCCACTGAAAGCCAAGTCCAAGACATGAGGGGCAACATTAAATGAGATTTCCTGTAGCAAAGCGCTGGTTGTGGCTAAAGGCATTAAACCAGATCAAATCTTATAAACCTCTGCTAGTAAGATTTGATGTGCATTACTGACAGTGAGAAATGGTCTGTTTGAAATATAATACCACACTTTTAGCATGGTAGATAGCTAAGCAGTTATAAGAAATGCTGAAAGTGTTTTCACGAACTTGACGGCATTTTATCAGACAATTGTCACTGTGGTAAGTTTGCACTTTGGCTCTGAATTCTCTAAAATAAAACCTTTTCAATGGAATATAAAGCCAGAGTATGACATTTGAATCACTGTAGACTTGCTGTAAATGTTTTCCTGTGGGATATGGTGCATTATTGAATCTAATTGAGAAAATTCGGTGACTCATGCGGAGGACTGATGGAGATGTAGAGTCACTTTCAAGCTCTAGAGAATAGAGGCCTGCCAATTTTGTTAACAAAGTGCTAAAGTGTTATATGAAAGCCCAGTCTTATCATGTCACCTTCAAATGGCGGTCATGTCTAAGCACATTTAGAATTCAAAGTCTTTCAAATAAAAAGTTGAAATTAGTTACAAGGTCAAGTTATACCAAATACTACATTCTAATGTGATAAGGATGTCTCTTAAAAATAGTGCTTGCCCCATGCATATTTTAACGATATTGCATACAGTAAGGTAATAGAAGGCATAAAAGACCACCTTCTCAATGGTTTCTATTCATTTGAGCCAGCTTTGCTTATCTTTGCTCATATGAACAAGCATAATTGAGTGTCCTCAGGTGATGTTAAATTCTAGGTCCAAAAGGAACAGTCACATAAAGACGAATTACAGGATAACACGAAGAGGAAGAAGAAAATGTCATGTAAAATGACCCTCCCCATCTCGGGGTAATTGACTAAGAATGAATAATGCACGGTTTTATTTATTAGAACACTGTTTATTGTTTCAGTGGTTCACAAGGAATTCTGCAAGTTAAGGAAGGATACAAACATGCCCCAAAATTTGTGTGGCACTATGCCCCAGCTTGCCTACATCCCATAATGCATCAATGACAAACAGGAATATCCATGATAATATATATATATATATATATATATATATATATATATATATATATATATATATATATATATATATATATATATATATATATATATATATTATAATAAATACAATAACATAATAATAATAATAATGCATGTACCGTATTACAAAAATGAATAATTTAGAAAGTTGCACCACCTGACATTTAACAACCTAAACCAGTATTTTAGTAGGTTTATTCATCTTGACATACTTGTGTGCCAAAATGAAATACATAAATTGCATACTGTCAAGCAGCTACTACATTTGATTAGACACAAACTTTGTAATGTTAAAAAATATGTTTTATATGATATAAATGTGTGTAGTATGAATATAATCCAGTCATACCACAGTCATCATGTTGCCATTATAATGAGACTTACTGCATCAGATGCGTCGCTTCACAGCCATCCACAACTCCTCTCCCATGGCCTCATGGGATAGTAAAGTGTCCATCAGATACGGGCAATCAGATTCCTGAAGTGGTAAGTCATCCGGGACTTTTTGATTACTGTTCTATGAATACTAGCAACTTGAACTTGCTTCTTATTTCAAATTCCGTTTCTTCTACACAACATAGTCATGGCTTTTGCCAACAAACTGGATGCTGTTAGAGGGGTTTTGGGACCTTATATCGTTAAGAACGTACTTGGCCAAGTTGAAAAATCAACTGAACCAGTATAAACTAGCTAAGACCAGCAGGGATCTATCAAACATATACAAGAACACTACTTAAAAGATGCCAAAAGATGTGCAACTGATTGACATCTCTGTAATCAATATGCAAGTTAAGACTTGTGATTCAGTGTGATGAAATCTTGAAAACCTGACATAGCTAAATTTGAATTTTAAGTCATAAGGCCGCTCTGAAGGATTTGATTGATGGGATAACACTGCTTTTTAAGCTGCATGGAAACCTTAGCAGGCCGGGGAAGTTTAAAAGCAATATTTCATGAGGGTTAGACCATGAAGGGGGATTCCCCATTACACCCCAACAACTGTTTCTGGAGACAGACAGATGCAGAGGGTCACCCACATTCGGACAGCTGGCTGGTCATATCCGATACGCAGGGGATGTTGAGAATTAAGTCATGTTGTTCGGATGAATAGCAAACTCTATATCCAGCACCCATGTTTATATATACAGCCTACATCCAGACAGAAATGGATCAGCATTTTGGATATCAGACATATTCTGGACAGGTGGTCATTGAAGGATACTGCATAGTAATGGTTGAAATGCTGATATGTATTTGACTGCAGGAACACTTCAGCTTGACCCAAAGGCAAATCAGTCAAGCAGGTCCCTTCTATGCTCAATCACCTTTTGCAATCACATCCTATTTCCCCCGGTATACCCAGAAAGTACTGATTGAATGTCATTTACATGTTGCGCAGGAAATGCACACCTAGATATGAGTGACGCTTCCCCTATGACCCGAAACATACTGTGAAGAACCACCTGGAAGAACAAGATAAGACATGGCTCCGGTACACGGTTTTCTGCAAAAGGTGTAACATATAAATTCAATTTGCAATATGAACTGTCCTGCCCGTCTCCAACATGGATTTGCATTTAAAAAAGCCACCTTATCGGATCCACAAACTGCAGACTCTAATGGCTTCTGGTGGTGATTGCATTATTAATGGTATGTGGTTAAATTTAGCCCATCTTCTACTAAATCCCATGCATATGCCTGAGATAATGACCAGCAGGAATTGCTGAGCCACCTACTGACTGACTCACAGTTTCTCGTTGTCTCTGTCGGGCCAGGGGTTAATGACATAATTTCCATTCAGTCAGGCTGCTGTGCTCTTCCTGGTAGTCAGGTGATGAGAGGGAAAGCATGTGTGAGAGTGAGCGTGCCTGTATAACCGAAAGCTGAATTAGAAAGAGCTGGCAGCAGCTCTCTGATCCTGGAAGTGTCACCAGATACACAGAGAGTGACTCACCAGAGGAGTGAGCGAGATAAAACGGGGGCTTTGGGGGGATGGTGTTACTCAGGGGAATAGTATGCCAACCCTGACTGCAGGGACTTTATCCCATAGAGAGCTGGGTCAAAGAGTGTTTAAGGGGTCCTGACCAAGGAAAAAGACAATTTAAAGAAAGACTGTGCTTAATGTGTAGCTAAAGTCTAATCTAGAATAATGAGACCAAGTGAGATATTAAAGACCATGTTCATCTGGAAATTCTGTCATCATTCATGTCCTCTCTTTACAAAAAGAAGTATACTTCAAGTTTATTTCGCTAAGTATACTTATGTAAAGTTCAAGTATATTTTTAAGGATACTTTATGTAGTTAGTGTACAAATATCAGTGCACTTGTAGTACACAAAAGTCAAATCTGTAAGTCTATGTTCCAACATTTTGAGGAGAACAAAATGAGTTATTTAACTAAATGTCCAAGTTTCTTCTCTCAATATGTCCTTATGATCATTGAACATGTAAGCGCATTTTAGTCCTTAAACTGTCGGCTCCTTATTAGTGGACTTATTCTGCCCTAATCTTACCATATCAGGTGGAGAATTACTGCTGGAACTCCCATTGGTAGTCGTCACATTGCTTCGATGCTCACTTTTGCCTGCTCAACTTTGTTTCCTCACCAATGGTCTCCGTTTCGTTGGTCCTGCAAATGGCTTAATCTGAATAATTTCTGGTTGCTTTGTCAACTGTGAATCACGATGAGTGTGAATGCCTCTTTAGGAGTCATTACTTAGCAAAATGTTGCCCTGGCTTTGACTCTCAAATCTAATTTGTTCTTGTGCACTTTGAAACTCTTCAGGTTTAAAACTGATATGCACTGCTAATTGACTGTCTATTATTTAATCACAACAAGTTTGAAAATGCAGAAGTGATATTTCACCCAAAAATGTAAAATCTGTTATTAATTACTCAGCCTCATGTTGTTCCAAACCCATAAGACCAGATGAATAAAGGTCTTACAGGTTTGGAAAGACATGAGGGCGAGTCATTTTTATTTTTGGATTTTTGATCTTTGACCCTTTATAGATCAATAATACCAAATAATACCAAATGTCATTTATTCTGTCAAGTGTCATTATCAAGAGCTACTGCAAAGGGGAGATGTTTTTAGTGTAAAACAACTTCAATTGCGTTTTTCACAAGTCAACATGGCTTCAGGAGACTTGGATGAGATGCATGAGACCAGTGGGCTCTTTTTAGAGTATGACAACCCTTCTTTCTTATTCATTTATTTTTTTAGAAAAATAAAAGCACACATTTTGGCAAGATGTCTGGTTAAATGATTCCTCAAGAACCCCTAACACTACACATGCATGGATGTCTATGCCAATCAAAAAATCGACTGATCAGACTGTTAGTAGAGGCAACAAGGTTCAGTACCATTGACTTGTGAAAAAATAACAAAGCAAATCATATGATTTGCTAATACTGAGTAAACGATAACTGAGGAAGTTCACTTCCAGAGACAATCCAAAGACATGACGTAGGGCTGGCTGGGCGTATGGTGGAGGATCTGTCCATGTGAGAGATGTGTGGTAGATGTGTGGTAGACAGTGTTAGTTGGTGACTCACAAAGATTGCCCCGCTGGGTTTAAAGTGATGTTGTGAGAGAGCCAGGTCCACACCCTTCCTTCTCTTTTGCTGGTCACACCCTGTGGAGATACACTGACCATCACAGCACTGTAAATAGCCTCTGTGCTCTCAGCCAAACCATTTCCAAAGACAGAAAGAGAGAGCAGCACTCACACAATATGACTCCATGTTAGTCAAGATATTTGGAAAATAACAGTGAAAATGCTAGCCTTGGTGGAAATCTCAGGTAGAAACCAGCTGCCCTCTGTAATTTATTGTGTTTGTTTCCATTTGGGCTCTGACTGGAAAGGTTATGCAACTATACTGAGGTTTCCTCGGGGGCAGCGTTCCTTGGTTTCATTTTATTTTCATCTCATTGATTTTCATTTTCAATTAGTGGTGCAAGAACTCACGTAATATGAAATATGGAAGAGGGGACAAACATGCTCCAACTGCTTATTAGATTTACATATTTGGTAGGTATGAGTGCACTGTGCAGATTGCTTCTGAATTATTGTTGTTTGCCAATATGTATATTTGCCTAGTCTATATTAGACAAATGGCAGCAGAAAATGGTGATCTATCTAGTTAATTATAGGCAGAAATCTCCAGTAGCATGAACAGACACATTTGGAATTCTAAAAACTAAGGAGGACTAAAAAGTACTGCAGAAAGATAATCAATTAATAGGCTGCATGAATAAGCGTGTTCCTGGGTTTTACCCTCTAGTGGTACATAAACACAATGGCACTGTTCCAAAACTATTGCTACTTTTGCAATTTCAACTTCTTAGGCAGCGTCTTAACTCAAAAGGAACCTCTGTCTGTGTCTGATTTGGAGCACTATTCATGTAGGCATGCAGCAGACATAAGACAAACAGTGCTTCTTAGATATTTGGTCAATTCAATAGTAATAGTAGTTTTTTTTTTTTTTTTTTTTTAAACTTAGATATAGATTATTAATAAGTTTTTACACTTTATTTTTGGCATTTTGACCTTTATTATGAAAGGACCGATCCGACAGGAAGTGAAGTGGGAGTGAGCTGCCCACAATGCTATCTATCAACGGTTGTTTTGATTGTCAAATATAATTATTATTTACCTTTGTATTTTTCTTCTTATGTTTTTCCTCCACCATCTTGGCTTTTTCATTGACTTCATCACAATGCATTGTGAAGTTGATCATTCTGATGCTGCCTTAGAATCTTACCAGAAGATCTTTGGGTATCTTAGAAGGCTTGATTAATTCAACTACCCAATATCAGTACAAAACAAACGTGTTCTACAAGGTGGCAATTTTGCCTGAATTCATATTATGTAATTAGAGAAAAAAAACAAAAAACACACACCTATGCAGGTAAACCATAAAAATAATAATAAAAAAAGAGGTATTTTACAACTATTTTGAGTTATGTGTTGCATTGTGTTGTGTTTGAGGGTTAAAGGAAATCCCCCACCCCCCACCACAAACCTAACTGCCAATGGGGAATAAGCAGGCTGTATGAAAACGTATGCATGAGATCGTACAAATTCTTGCAAATTAGCCGCCAATTTACCAAAAGGTTGCAAACTGCTGGGAGAGAGGAATAACCTTTGCACACCTACAACGCCTTAAATGCCTACGTGCCTCATTGGTTTTGGAACAGAGACTGCTTTAAATCACATGATGAAGAGCCAAACTGTATAAAGTTTAGCTGATGGTCTGTATACTTCTCATAGCACGGGAATGAATGTGACAGAAATAGCACAGGAGTTTCAGTAAGCTTGCGTGCAGCTTTCAGTTATTCTTGGAGTATATCAAAGGTCATGCAAAACGGATTTTATATTTTTAGTCCTCTAACTTTCGTTTTAATGTTTTAATATTCAATGATTCTTTCGTTTTTAAATTGTGTATTCGCAGAAGAAGCAACATACATCTTCAAAAAGAGAATTACATTAGTTTGGTTTGTGCTTAATTTATCTTGTTTGGACATTTACTTTTGACATAAGAACAAGAATGAACCGATTGAGAATTCTTTTCGTTCTTTACTTAAATTCGTCCTGTATGTCTGGATACATCAGTAATATAAAATGTATGAAATGCCAGAGAGGGTCTATAATCTACTGATAAATGTTGGCAAGTCCGTTTCAAAAGAAATGCCAAATAATAAAGTTCAGTTTGAGGTTGACATCACAATGGACTCCTCAATGATCTTTTCCTCTACTAAATTAGGGGGACATTTCCACTTCAAATGCCATGTGTGAATGGGGCAACGATGAGAACGAAGCTCTGACAGTTTGTTCCCGACGTTTTAAAGCTCAGTGTGTCTTCCTGAATGGAATGGTTCCAAGTACAGTAAGTGGAATTCCCCTACACGAGTGGCTAAAATTAGGACGACTCAGTCAGTCAGTAATACTCCAGCACCCCCGCGAGTGACCCATGTGACACGGCCACATTACCGCTACAGTTGTCTTAATACTAAACCATCAAAACCATCAACCAAAAAAAAAAAAATCAAGAGTAAATGATGTTTGCATGCCCGTCAAACCATACAGATAACTGGTGGATTAAAATTCCCAGCCGAAGCCAAATTAAAACAGAAGGTGGTTCTAAAAACAGCTGCATAAATGATTCCTTAAATACACGGCAGTCACGCAGCAGGCGAAGACAATGCCTGCTAGACAGCAGCATATGCATGCGAGAGATTTATGCTGTGATAAAGGAACTTGGCTGGCTGCCTGTGGATTCTCAGCTCATTGCCTATGACCAATGATATAGCGTTTGCGGACTGTGAAGACATTTGGTGCAAATGGGGCAATTTGCAAGGGACAGATGCGTTGCCCTGTGCAACAAAGTAATCCAATATCCCAGCTAAATGCATATCTGTAATGCCTCTGTATTGGCTCTGCTAGTTGAAATGTGCTGAGAGGAGCTGGGTGTTCTGCTGATGTGTAATTCAGTTCTGGGATCTGTGAATGAGTGTCATTTCAGGCTCAGATTGTGGAGTTATGTGTCATGTTTCTGTGGAAACCGAGATAATAGACAACATAAGTGCAGGCCAAGACTCTGCTTTATATGGGTGTTTCTTCTATGGCCACTTATAGTCATGCAGGCTTTTAGAAAATAACTTCACTTAAAACCCTTACACTAGTTCATTTCCCTTTACAGTGTCCAACAGTGGATACATACGTGGAGAATTATGTGATATCCTCTGAACCAACAACTATAATTTTCATCCACCATATCTTTAATGATTCATTTAATTATATGTGACAAAAATAACATTTTAAATAGTTTTGCAATAAAATATAGCTGTCTTTGTCCCTCTAAAGCAAGGTTAATAGATAACACTTTGTGTGTCCTAATTCAATTCAATTCAATTATTTCCCCATCTTATAAAAAAAAAAAAAAAAAAAAAAAAAAAAAAAAGCTTATTTGACACACTATATAAAGTAGCAATGACAATAAATATGATCTTGATTTTTCCCTTGATTTATTCCCCCTTTTATTATGGTTAATTAAAACAAAAATTATAAAATAATAATAATAATAATAATAATAATAATAATAATAATAATAATAATAACAACAATTACCTGAAATAAAATAAATATTAAAATATATATTTTTTAAATATCATTTTATATTTAAACTCTCAATTTCCTTTAGCTTTACTTGAGGTACTGAAGTAATTCAACTGAAAAAAATAAATAAAACCATAAGCATTTTACTGAAAAAAAACAGTAACTAATAATAAAATAAAAATAATAATAATACAATATATATATTACTAAAATGTAATCTTATATTAGAATATAAACAGAAAATGCCAAAATAAAAACTAATTCAATATAATATAATATAATATAATATAATATAATATAATATAATATAATATAATATAATATAATATAATATAATATAATATAATATAATATAAATCAAGCTGGAACTTTAACATCTTATTTTTCTCACAAACTGTAATTTTGTCAAAATAAATGTGGAATGGGTGTTTTATTACGGCAATAATAATAATAATAATAATAATAATAATAATAATAATAATAATAATAATAATAATAATAATAATAATAAACAGTTATATTTATATTTATTATATTTGATTTGCCTTTTGGCCGCAACTTTGGACCTTTAATGTATAATTAAATCAATGTACAGTCAAAGTGTGTATATTTTACTAAAAACTATATTTTATAATTGACTTTTCAATGGTGAAAATATTACTAAAAAAGAACCTGACAGTATACAGAAAATTGCATTTGTGGGTGAACTATCCCAGTTCGAGTTCCCTCGTTTTGTCTACAACCACTTTCAGCAGATTACGCAGTTTCAGAGCGGTTTCCGATAGCATAAAGGACACATACTCTCACCGTTTCCAAAACGTCCTCTGCTCTGCTCTGTGACAGGATACACGCAGAAAGCAAAGCATCATAATTAGATTGGAATACTGTGTGAAAACTCTGGCTCGGCCTATTGCTGCTTATTGACATTGACAGCTGCCAATACAATGAGCAATGTTACCATCATCTCAGCAATGGGAATATACAGCTCTTTCAGATTTCCCGGCGGGGTGAAACTCCTCAAGGCCAGACAGGAAACTCGCGTTGGGAGGGAGAACGATAGCGTACCAAATCATAAAGCCGCTGATACATACAGACACTCTATGATATTCATGAGCTCACCGTCTGGTGCATTCACAGGTGACATGCAATAAACATGTAGACAATGCCTGTCCTTTTATTGACTGGGCTGTGACCTACAGGAAAGAGCAAAGGCTTGAGTGCTATAGTTTAACCCTGGGGAGGGTTGAACGGGGGTTAGTTTTACATCCACATCTGTCCATCTGATCGGCTCTTAAGCTCTCGGGAGTGCGCTACAGAAAGAGGGCTTAGAGCCGGATCTCCCACCAGGAAGACTTGAGTGATAGCGTGATGGCTTTTCCCAGGTAATGTGTTGAGATTTTCTCTCCCAGGTGAATTACCCAGCTTTAAACTGCTGTTTAAAATTCACCCGGGTGCTCGGAGGAGGACAATCAGTGCCTCTTGCTGGCTGATTGTGTAGAGGTGCGGAGCATTCATATTCATTTATGCAGCCAGCAGCTTCTTAGTTCTCTTCTCAGCAGATCTCCTTCTCTCTAGACCATGCACCCTTAGCTGGAAATCTCACATCTCCAACTCTAACAACCAATCCATGTCCAGAAATGATTTGGAATCTGTAACTATTATGAGAAAACCCAGCACTGTTATGTGGGCCATGCTATTGTAAGCTTTGCAAACAATGTCTGAGCGAATTGAGATTTCACGAAGAAAAATGCAGTACTAATTAATACAAACATTGATAGAAATGTGATTGCATAACATATATTATAGCAGTTATTTGAGCTGAAATCACAAGTGCTGTTAATGATTTTATGCTAACAAGAACTAGAAAATGTTTCTCAAATATTGACAAGAATATGTGTTTGCATCTTCTGCTGGAAAATCACCCAAGTGATTTAAGCACAAATGAAAACTGCACATGTAAGACTTTCCAGGAAGGAAATTGTGGCTGATTTAAATAGAAAAGCAAAAAGACTAACAACTGTGCGATTTGAAATAAGTTGGACCTTCGGTTCAGAAAAGACAATATAATCTGTGCTTCGGAGGTCAAGAGTTAATGAAACAGCCAGTTGAGTTAAGCAGTAATTCACGGAATATACTGCAGCGAGCCCAACTGCACATTCATCATCCTAATTTAATAAATGCAAGAATAATGATGAGACATTCGTCGAGGACGTTTACTTACCCAGCTCATCACATTTAAACTAAATAGTTTCAAACAGGAAATGTCAAATCATATTAGGAAAGAAAACCAACACACTACATAGAACAAAACACGGTTCTGATTACAATCATCTGAATTCAGATATAAATCCCGTTCCTCTTTTAGTGTATCTTTAATGCCATGTGGATAAACTCATGCTAATGTTTTCACATGATGCTCAAAATATTCACTGAAAGTTCTAGAAATGTACGTTTTGTCTTTTTCAGATGATCTTTTGAGGCAACTTCCCTGAATAAACGGAGAGCACAACTGAGATCTAACTGTACATAATGAGGCATTCTATATAAAAGTACAATGTGAAGAAGCCGTCTTCAGTTTCATGGCTGTCTAAATCCATGTTACATCACTGTTAAAGACAAACACCTTTAGAGAAGCGCCGCACCACTCTGCATAATTTACACGTCGCTGCAGGGAAGACTTGGAGGTGATTTCAGAAGTCTTTTACTTCAGAAGTACAAGTGTTATCTATTCAGCCATTAGACCCACAAAGATTCATCATTTTACTGTTATTACAGCAATACTGTCAAAGAAGAAATGTCTCTAGTAAAAATAAAATGATAATAATAATAAATAACAACACAGATTCGCAAAACTCAAAGATTCAGTCGTTTCAAAACATTGTGTTATTCAATCCATGTTCATTTATTCAAAAGATTGGAGTCAGAGTTTTCCCCTTTTAAAAGAAACAAATAAATGACATTTATTTCTAAATTAAATGAACTGCTTGTTCAGTAAGAATGCATTAAACTGATCCAAAGTGACAGTCAAGAAACGTATAATGTTACAAAAGATTTCTGTTTCTAATAAATGCTGTCCTTTTGAACTTTCTATTCATCAAAGAAACCTAATATATATATATATATATACCAGTTTTCAACATTCATAATGAAAAGAGTTGCTTCTTAAACAGCAGATCAACATTATAATGATTTCTGAAGGGTCATGTGTCACTGAAGACATATATCGCAGGAATAAATGACTTTTTAAAATCGATTCAAATTTAAAAAACATTTTTGATCAAACAAATGCAAATTAGAGGGTCACAAGAGACTTCTTAAAATATCTTACGAACAACAAGCTTTTGAACCATAGCTAGCTCCATATTCATACTGTATAATAACATTGGGATCTTTTGTCTATATTTCTAATGAAGTGTTTTAAATAAAGACAAACATACATGCATATTATTAAAGATAAATCAATACTTGTGTGTTCTGTGTACTGAACCTTTTTGAAGTAAAAACTAATATGTCACAAATATTTTTATGATCATATGTGGTCATTATGGGATTTTACTATGGTGTGGTAATTTACTCCTAAAATCCCAGATCAAAAGACAAATTCAAATGTTGCACTCTTCCTCTCCGGAAGATATATTTGAGGAAGAAATGGTTCAGCAGGATAGAAAACCTGACCACATCTAACACACAGCCACTGGGAAGAATAAGAAAACTTTCTATGGTGTGTCATTATTAACAAAGAATAATGAGCGGTGGTGTTGTTTGTAAATGGATGCAATACTATATGTCGAGTATGTAAATGTAACAGTTTCCCAAGGCAAAGGAGACCAAGAAACAGATGAAATAAAACATCTGAGAACCCTCTCTGCTCATAACTGCTACATTTGCAGCAATAACAATTAAAAACAATGCTCACAACACTGCCTGTTTTGCTGTGTATGGACAAATATGTGCTGTCTTTTAAAATGAAGTCAATAGACTCTTGGCTTAATATCCATCTGACAGCATTATGCTGCTGCATTATGGTTTCACAATCCCACAAGCCCACACTGCCTCACTGTGGCCGAGAACCAGCACACACACAGGTCCAGACGTCTCCGAGAGGCTTCTGAGGTGCACATCATCAGTGACAGGCTGGAAAAGGCAGAAAGCAATCATTTTATTAAGCTGAAGGGTTCACCACCTCTGTCCTAAAACACAATATGAAGAACAAAGAAGTGAAATATCAAGCATAAGCAGTGAACAATGAAGCTAGGCATTAGGACAAGGCAACAGGACAGAAGAGCCGCTGAACCCAATCAGAATCAGCGTTTCAAATGCCAAGGCAACAGGAGCCACGACCTATCACCACGTGTTACTCTTCATGACATTTCCGTGCTGTTCAGTGCAATTCACTTAGATATGGAAATGCAAGCCTGCTAATCTGATTTCAATAAATGGCATTCGAGATTTAAAGGCGTCTTCTGTACTTTCCCTGTGACCTCAAGGAGGAATCTGTGCTGCGGAGGAGAGAGACGGATCGGATAGTTGATGGGTAAGGCCTACAAACCACAATGACATGTTCTGTCTCTTAACAAACCCTGATGCCAGAGTTTGTGTACAGCTTTCTATTGCAACTTTTTTTCCATTGAATTGGTTAAATCTCCAATCAAAACCATAACTGCTCAATCAAAGACAGATTTGTTTAGCAATGGGAGAATAAAATGTTTTAGGGATGCTGTATATATCAGTACCATATCAGCTATCAGCCAACTGTACAATACTGTATATTGAATTGGATATTAGTATTTCATCTATTTTTACATTTAGACTACTTTTGCTGTCATCTAATGCTCATTTGAAGTTTGTCTTTAATAAGTGGCAATGTGGAGAAGACTTGTGTGATTTTACCTGCATTGCTGGAGAATCGAAGCTGTGCTGACATTCAGAGCAGAAGCACTCCTGCTTGTGTGACTATTCCATGTAAAATAAAAATAAAAATAAAAAATAAAAAAAATAAAACAACACTTAGAAAGGATGAGTATGTGATATTGAGGAGGAGAGATGGTACACCAATAAATACATTTTTAAATTGTGGACAAAATGATTTCTCTATCTTATTCAAAAGCGAGCACATTATGGATGTTAATCTTTGTTATAAATATTCATAAGCAATCATAAGTATGTATTTTTAAGTACTATTTTTCTGAGCTGAACTATTTTTGGTTCCTCAAAGAACCTTTCAGTAAACAGTTCCTAAAAGGGCCATTTTGAAGGATATTTTATCTAAAGAACCTTTTCTGCATTTGAAATATTGCATAGATATTGATGTCAATAATGAACCTTTATTTTTAAGAGTGCAGGGCAGGCTATAGTTAAAGCATAGGTGCAGTTGTTTGCACAATGTTAATAGTATAATTTAAATGAAGATTAATAAATGTAGATAATCACATTTATTAACACAGTATATTTTACAAGGTTTTCAGGTTTTACACGACGTTCACCCATTAAGATTTAGGCCTTTTTTTCTATTGGCTGAAAGAAATATGCTATAAATCAGAAGGTTTATAGACATAAATGTTGATCAGTGTTTATTTATCCTAACATTCATGAAGCTACTTGACTTGCTGGTAAATTACTGAATCATGTTCGCTCGTGTCATGCAGCATGATTCACACCGGGGTAATAGAAGAGCTGACTCAAGACAGACTTCGAAATATTTTGAACCTGACACTAAAAACAAAGCGCATAAATGCGTCAGGTGGGAACTTGCTGGTTATTTGAATGGAATAGCATCTACTCACAGTATGAAGTTTGTCCACAACGTTAGAAGAGGTTTTATATGTCTTACTATAAAGATGATGTTAAAGAGTTCATATGACGTTGTTAAAAAAGAGCATTATGTTGTGTATTTGATGTAATGCAATGTGTATATGTGGTTTAAGGTTCAACAACACATTATTTTCCACACAATGTACATTATTGTTGCTCCTCTAAGCCCTGACTTCTGAAACGTGTAGATTTTTACAAAGCTCATCGGTCTGAAAAGCAAGGTGTGCTCTGATTGGCCAGCTATCCAGTGCGTTGTGATTGGCCGAATACCTCAAGCGTTTGACAGAAATGTTACGCCCTAAACATACTGTGATGATATGTCCCAGAAAGACGAGATAAAACCAATAAAACCCTTACAAACCAGGCATTTGTTGCATCCATTGGGGGTAGTATTACTGATTTTTACTGTCTTTTTACACGTTGTGTTGTGTATTGTGCTTCATAAACATAAAACCATGTCTGCATTTATGATCTGAGAAATGACAAACAACAAGCGTTTCTCTACACTGCTCAGAACTGAAGTTTGAATCATCAGTGGCACATTCTTTAAATATAAAACCATACTTACAGACCGTGAGTCAGAATTATTTGTCAGAACACCAGCATTGTAGGCTAACCTCACAGGAAACAGTCCTCATCCTCTGTAAAAACTGTTCTGGCACATTGTTGATTTATCTCTCTAACTATAACAAACAGCATTCCTCAACCACAAGTGAACCTTCTCCTGATCTTGATCAGTTTTCCAGTTTAGTCATATTTCAGTTCCTCTTACGGGCTGACTTCCTGTCCAGACTTCTCTTCCTGAGAAGCACAGATGCCCCGATCTTCACAAACTTGAACAGATTTGATGTAGCCGAGGTTCCAGGATTTCCATTTTGGAAACGATTCTAAATTTTACAAATGAGATGTTACTGTTTCTGTTTCATGAGTCAATTCCAAGAATAATCAGGTAAAACTTGTTCGGTAGGTTAGACTACTGTCACTTGAGTTTAGAATCAATTATGTCATTTTTATTACAGAAGTAAATTTTTAAGCAATCTGGGTGTATTAATAGCAGGACTGTAACACTGTTTGATTCTGATTCATCAGTAGGACACCACCTCAGTTACAGTTACTGAGAAAATGCATATTGAGGACATTTTGTTTCCATTAGATAAAAAAAAGCAATTAAATTGTGATTCTGACATCACTACCGTATTTTTCTGACTATAAGTCGCACCTGAGTATAAGTCGCAACAGTCCAAAAATACGTCATGATGAGGAAAATAACATATATAAGTTGCACATATAAGTTTATTTAGAACCAAGAACCAAGAGAAAACATTACCGTCTCCAGCCGCGAGAGGGCGCTCTGTGTCTTCAGTGTAGACTACAGGAGCACTGAGCAGCATAGAGCACCCTCTGGTGGCTGGAGACGGTAATGGTTTCTTTTGGTTAATTTCTCTTGGTTAATTTCTCTCGGTTCATGTCAATTTAATTTTGATAAGTCGCGATAGTTTTGATTCTAAATAGCTAATAGCAAACACAAATGACTTGGTTGCTGATATATTATCAGAGAAAATGATTCTCAGGTCTGTAGCCTATACGTCAATCCCATCCACACATAAGAATCTGTCTGTAATATTTACAGAGTATCATTAGTGTTTCACTGGGACCTCCACCCCAGTAAAAAGGGTCTACTGACGCCCCTGGCAAGACCACCAGCCATTCACCCCTTGAGCGAATCCTCAGAGCAGCCTCTTCTCACAGGATCAGCCTGCTCAAAAATATATTCCTGTCACTTCCACCTAATGAGATTGCTAAGTGTTCTCAGTATAGAGATCAGGGTGATGTTAATGGCTCTGGGTTCTGTATATTTCAGCACTGATGTCCATTAAAGCACTTTGTGATGCAGCACACACAGTCTCTGGCTTCACATGCAGCTGTGCACACTGCTATACTGACATCACTGCGCTCTGTAAACATTGCTCATATGCTGCCTTAATTGTCATTTGTGGACAGTGTCATTGTCTGAGTCTGTTCGACGCCGGTAATAATCATTTGTCCAGTAGAGTCTTGTATTAAATGGAGACACTTTGTGAAGACACTTCTGCTGCTAGAGGAAAGAAATGATGCAATAAATTGGGAATCAAACTGAGCAAATTATCAGCCTTCGAGTACTAATGCATTGTCTTCAGATGATATCATGATTATTAAGGACGGGGTTTGTCTGTCAAAACATCTTAATGACCTTTTTATTGCTAATGAAAGAAAAGCATTTTCTGATATCAGCGCGCTCTATTTAAAGTTTCGGTTTAAATGATGTGGTCCAGAGCCGTGAGCACAGCCCAACATGCCTGGACTGATAAAAAGCTCTTGGTTATTTCATTTAGAAAACATTAATTATATACGATTTCATATATTTTAGGTTAATAATAGCATTCATTTGTTTAGCATCTATCCGTGTCTCACTGGTTTCCATTTTTTTTTTTTCTAACTTTCCAATTTAAAATCCTCACAAAAAAAAAAAAAAAAAAAAAAAAAAAAAGCTACCATGAAAAACTGCACATGTAAATGACCTGTGTTCTCTGACCTTCCTGCTTTTAAATTATAAATTTAATAAGTGCATGTATCACATTGAACCACTAGAGGACGCTGCTGCATTGCATTGATGGATAGTGTCACGTGCGCAGTGTGACATAAACCTTTGCATTGCCTTACAATCTTGAAAGTTATGATAGCCTACTTATTAACAGCTGACTAGGAAATGAGAAAAACATGATATATTGTTTTTTGTACTTGTCTTGCCTCTTGTCAGTCAATATTGTTACATTAGTTTTGGAATTTACGTTTGGAACAGAAAGGTTTGAATTAGAGATATGATGACGTGTCCATGACGTCAGTGACATTAAATCAAGCCAGGCTCTGATAACATAAACACAATGCTGGCCCATCTCAACCTTCGTTAAGGAGGCCTTTTGTGTGGAGCTTAAATAAAGCCTCTTTTGTTGGAGCAGATAAAGGTCACAAAACCTGTGATCGATCTTACATTCTAAGCGGCCGCGGCTTGTTTACAGAGATATTGTCACTGCAGGAGATATTCAATAGCTTTTGTAGATCTACAAGTATATCACACACACACACACACACATGTTTACTTAGCTATCTTAATAGGGACATTCCATAGGCGTGATGGTTTTTATGCTGTACAGACCGTATATTCTATCGCCCTACACTAACCCTACACCTAAACCTACCCCTTTTGGGAAACTTTCTGCATTTTTACAAAAAAAAAAAAAAGGAAAAAAAAAAAACTTTGTTTACTTTATTTTTATACCAGTTTTACAAATTAGGCCTTCCCCAAAGGGAGTGTTTTTGAGATTTTGTTAGGTTTTGCTCCCTTTTGGGAGCAAATTTGTCCCCAAAATATGGTTAGGTACAGTTGGTACACACACACATTCACACATAGGCATAATTGTTTTAAAAGAGTGTGTTTGTTTTATACTGAATCATATTTTTTGTTTTATGTAACCCAGCATAACTCACAGAATTTTAACAGTGTATTACTGTTCTTAATTACAATTGCTTAACTGTAAACATCATCATTGTGCATGCTTAGCAATAGCAATATTTAAGCAATGGTCCATATTCCCAGTATGCCTTCTTAAGCGCTATTATCTCTATCAATCCCATCTCCAGTGAATGAATTTCTAAGGACTCTAAATTATTAACATACATATATATTTCAAAATTATCAATTCTTTTATGCCAACAATCATTAGGATATTAAGTAAAGATCATGTTCCATGAAGATATTTTATACATTTCCTACCGTAGATATATCAAAACTTCATTTTTGATTAGTAATATGCATTGTTAAGAATTCATTTGGACAACTTCAAAGTTTTTTTTTTTGCACCCTTAGATTGCAGATTTTCAAATAGTTGTATATCAGCCAAATATTGTCTGATGCTAATAAACCATACATCAATGGAAAGCTTATTTATCATCTATTAGATCTCAATTTCGAAGAATTGACACTTAAGGCTGGTTTTGTGGTCCATGGTCACATATATCAGTGGCAAGGAGTGATTTCTTTAACCTGGTATGCTAATAAACTCCATGTCAGGTGTCGATTTTAAAAGTAGGGCTGTTCCAGGAATAGGCATTAGGTGGCAGTGCCTTCCAACATGACTACACACACATAAAGAACAATTTTTTTTTCTTATGGTGATAAAAATAAATAAATAAAATAAATCACCACAAGGTCAAAAATGACTTTTATTTCTATTCTTGTGGGACATTTGGTCCCCATAATGTAGGGAATACCCGGCGTGCGCACACACACACACACACACACACACACACACACACACACAGACACACACACACACACAATTTGTCAAGCATGGGGAAAACAAATGGTGAAAATCCATCTTTTCACACTGAGGACATTTGAGGGACTCAAACACAACTATTAAAAAAGGTTCAAACATTCACTGATGCTCCAGAAGGAAACAAGATGCACTGGAAAGGGGTCAGTATGCAAAAGATGCTGGAAACTGATGAATCTGCAGGACCTGGATGCATCTTCTGAAGAACTGTGTCAAGTTTAACTGTTCAGAACAAACAAGGTACTCGTGAACAACCATCACAAAACAAACAAACAAAAAAGTTGTGGATCAACCAGTTAACCACACACAGTAATAAGAACCCAGGATTCCCAAACTTTTGTTTTGTTTTGTCTTGTGGACTATATGTAAACACATTTTATGTAAAATATCAAGACAGTACTAAATAAAAAATAGTGTGTGTTGTACATGTACTTGAGCAGTATTAAATAAACATACTGTAACTGCCATGTTAGAAGCAGCTTCTATACCATCTTTGCAATGATGTTGGATAAATAAATAAATAAATACATATTGATAACAGTCAATAATATTATGACTGATTGATTGATTGATTGAAGTAACTTGTGAACTTTAAGTATTTTACATTCCTTATTTTTTTCCATTAAAACTTATGTTAAATTTGAATATGATCAATCAAAAATCTGACTAACAACAACAACAATAATAATCATAATATTATTGCTCTTTTACAGGGCTCAAATAACTTTACAATCAACAAACATAAAATACATAAAAGAACAAGACAAACACAATAAACAATTCAGAATATACTTTATTCTCCACAAACAATCATGAAATTGTTTCATATGCCGGAGTTTAGCAAATTTATAGACTATATCTGAAAATTAACCATGGTTGTTATCGTAGAAAAAGGTTTTTTTTTTTTTTTTTTTTTTTTTTTGCCATATCGTATACCATTTGTCTAAGCATAGGTTTATTACAAATACCATGGTTAAACTATGGTTAGTGTTTAATTATTACTTTGCATGCAGTATATAAACCTACAAAATACAAACATAATATGTGGTTATTCAACACCATGATGCTGAATACAGGGTATTGTACATTATATATATATATATATACTTTTTTTTTTTTTTAATGAAAACAACTCAAACAGAAAGGTTCCATTGATTGACTAATGTGTAACCAGTTTAACGTGCACAGCCAATAAAAATAGAAATATGCCAGACAAAATCTATCAGTCACTTGGCATCCATATCGTATTCATATTTCATTGTCGTCCAAACAGATGTATCGTGCGGAATGACGTCAGGCGCTGAACCGGAAGCTGTTCCGCGGTCTGTGTGTTTGTGTGAGTGAGCTCGGTGATACACTGACAGCTGAGCGATACGATGTAACAGCGACGCGGGAATGGAATAACCTACCGATACACACGAGCACGAGAGCAGGCGTCGTGGATTAGGCTTGGTGTTGATTTGCTGAGGGCAGTCGTGATTGTAACCCGCTGATGTCGTTAGACGAGCGTTTCTCACGGGAGTGATCTTCTCGCAGATCGCAGCCCGGGTTTCATCCCGTCATCCGCAGCTGTAACGCCCATCTTCTGCGACGGGGCTCCGTCGATCAGTGCCGCTCGTTGATCCGCACACACCGGGACTCATGGGGAACAGCACGTCCTGCTGCGTGTCGTCCAGCCCGAAGCTCCGGAGGAATGCGCACTCGAGGCTGGAGCCGTACCGGCCCGAACCGGAGCTGAGCCGCGAGGACACGGGCTGCAACCTGCAGCACATCAGCGACAGAGAGAACATCGACGGTGCGTGTGACTCCGTTATTACTGATTTGTGTTCATTAACCACCCGTGAGAGCGAATAACGGCTCTCTCAACAGACAACTCCTCGTGACGGATCTGTATTTAAAGTAGCCACGGTGCTTTCTAGATAGTTTACCACGGTAAAACTACAGTATTAGTAAAGTACCACGTAAACTCCATCATTCCTACAGTATGGTATTACCCCACTGTACCACGATAACGCTCTTCCGTTTATCACACATTGCTATATTAATATCTCTATAAAAATGACCATAGTTACTGCAGTAAAACTCGCTTAATCTGGGTTTTAACCATTATTGTCACGTTTTGTATGATATTCAATGCTACTACCATGTAATAATAATAATGCATTTTTTATCCTATTCATATACTTTGAACTTCTAGATATTTTTCAAAGAGTGATATAATATATTCCCATGGTAGAGTACCGTGGTATTATCATAGTAGAATATTATAGGCCTAGTGCTTCTTTGTGGTTTGTTTTACTCATATATCATTGACCGTACCACCAAAATGCAATATTTGGACATTCATTTTTGATAGTACTGATGATTTTTTTAGTACCATGTAAATGTCTTGGTTGGTCGAAGTACCGTGGTATTACCCCACTGTGCCATTATAATGCTCTTACTTTTTTGTAAGATAATGCAATTTTTTGACATGCACTGTTAATAATACCATGGTATTTTTGGACAACCATGTTAATGTTGTGGCACTCGAGTATGGTTAATACTATGGTATATATTTAAGGATCATGGTTTTACCATAGTACCACCGTAATTCTGACTTTGGTGTTACATTGATTCCTATTGTAGATTTCTAGCCGAATGATTTTGTGCGTGATCGTTACTACAGATAGAGTTGACATGTATCAGTTTTCTGAATCTGGCAGTAGTCTGGTCTGTGGTGGTCAGTTAATGGACATCTGTTGAAGTGGAGAGAGGATCCAGCTATGTTCTAATGTAATTTAACATCTAGCAGAAGATTGAGGCTAATGAGAGTGTCCTGTGACAGCAGGCAGAGCTCATGTACAGTACTGATCCAGGACCAGTTATGCTCACTATCACATTATATTCTTCGAAATGTAAAATCAATAACCAACATATGATCCTACTGAAGGTTGGTGCCATGAAATGTCTTTATATGTTGGTTGGTTCACATGCATTTCGTGACACTGCCATCATTTAGTAAAGGGTGATTAATGCTCAATTCATGCATTTTAATCAAGCTGATGCTACTTCTTGATAGAACTCATGGGTATTTACTTCAGACATTTTAAAACTTGTGGGTAATGTCTGTAGTAGACCTATTATAAGCTATGATATATTGTATACCTGTTATTACTTTCACCATCATTTTACATGATTTATTTTATTTTATTTACATTTTAGTTTAGCAATTTTGTTGTTTTTGTCATTTTTATTATTGTTATATTTTTTTTTAAAGTAGTGTCTATGCATTTTTTAACATTACTTTTTATTTCAGATTCAGTTTAAGTTATTTTAGCATTTCAAGTTAAACTAAATTAAAATTTAGTAACAAATTTAGACATATTTCCTTTGCGGTTGCCTGAAATAAAATAAGTTTATTTGTTTTGTTTTATTTTCAAGTAACATGTTAATGTTTTTAGATTTTAATTTTAGCTGAATGTAACAGCCCTGTTTAACTCCATTTTTTGTTATATAAAAATAATTAAAAACATCTTTATTCAGTATCAGCAATTACAAATGTCTGCCCATGTGCGCCCTTCTAAATTAGTCTCAGGTACACTTCTGAGGATGATTTAAAGTTTGTTTAAAGAAGCATTAGTACATCCCTAAATACACTGACATCCAAGTCCTTTTATTGCACACACCCATGTTACGGTGCACATTGAGGAAGTCCCATACTTTATCACAGCTAGCCCACCCTTGGCAGCTGAGCTCTGCTGTGTTTTGGGGTCGGGGTCAGTCTGTGCCAGTCTCCTGTGATGGGAGAGGAGCTGTACTGTGATTAACACTGTCCATTGTGATTCAGACAGCTGCTGTGTGAATCCGCTTTATCCCACAGAATAAATCAGTGCTCTAGTTCTCATTCTCTCATTCATGAAAAGCTGCTTCATGTTATTGTAGCTGCAACATAACGCAATGTTTTTATCATGTTATTGCATTGCTTATATGTCTTTGCATTGAACCTTAGTGAATTATTCCGTGTTACCAAGCTCTTTTAACAGCATTTTATAACATAATATTGAGAAACACTTACAAAAAAAACAAAAAAAAAACACGGAGGTTGGTTACAGTGAGGCTTTTACAGTCAAGTGAATGGAGCCAGTTTGTTAAAGGAGTCATATGATGCTTTTTTTTTTAAAGATTATTTATTTTGTGTATTTGGTGTAACATAATATGTTGACATGCTTTAATGTTCAAAAAACACATTATTTTTCAAATACTGTACATTATTGTAGGTCCTTTAAGCCCTGGATAGATAACCAGATAACCAGCTTGTTAGAAGTGAGTAGGGCTGTCCCTTTTGTGAAAAAAATCATTTTAGATTTTTAAGACATAAGTGTTCATTGAATCGATTGTAAAATCTATTTTCCATGTCAAAAAAAAAAGACGTTTCATTTTTCAACGTCAAATAACGGAAGAACGTAAAGAGAGCGCTGGAAACGCACAAGTCAGCAATATTTCTTATTTATTGGCATGAAGTTTCGTGCAGAATAAAAAACAGCAACAGGAGTGCAACATTCTCGAAAAAATATATATGCAGATGGGACGGCTGCCATAACAAAAGAAAAACATCACTGCAGGCTTCAACCCGGCTGCATTTATGATTTAGGCAATTCAAAACTCTCCAAGATTATTTTCAATCCATTTCAAACAACTGATCAAAAAGAAAACGCGCTCTGACCGCACTGATGTCCCAGCGACACTCAGGTACAGCTGCGCAAAGTGAGAGTATTACTGCCAATTTTCCACCACAAAAGCCGGTCGCTGTCAGCTTGCAGTGGTCCTTTTCATAACTCAGAATCTCCTGTGACCTAGATGCGCGAATGAGGCGAATTCACATCTACTGCGCCGCGAGACCTCCAGACGAGACCGAGACCTTACATTGACTTAACATTGAAATCATTCGCGCTTGGTGTGAACTAGGGCTGCACGACATTGGGAAAAAATGACATTGTGATATTTTATTTTTCTGCGATATATATTGCGATATTTTTTCTTACAAACACAAATTGGGTGAGCACACTTACATTCTCATTTTAAATGATTTAAACATCGACACCATCGTGTCAATTGATTAATATTCACGAGGGAGAGAGAGCAAGAGAGCGCTCCTGTTGTTTGAAAATGGCTCGCTCTCTCTCGGTCTCTCTCTCTCTCTCGCTCTCTCAATTCAATTCATATTGCTTTATTGGCATGACATACAAAGGTACATATTGCCAAAGTATTGTAGATAGCAGAATAGAAACAAACAAAACTAAAATGCATATATTCATAAGAAAAAAAATTACATGCAAAATAAATCCATATACATTTCTGTAAACATTGATGGTACTTCTAATGTTCAGAGAGTCTGTCTCTACCTGTCACTCTTGCGCGCTCTCGTTCTCCCTGTCTCTCTCGCGTGCGCTTTCTCTCTCTCTCTCTCTCTCTCGCGCGCTCTCTCTGTCTCTCTTGCGCTCCCTCTCTCTCTTTGCCCTGTTAAACTTGCATGTGGTTTTCAGTCCTGTCAATGATAAACTTTCACTCTATGATGGTTTAGCTGTGCAATTAATCCGCAAATCACATTGGTCAAGGGGCCGGGGAGCAGCTGGCCCGTACAGTTAATGAATAACGGATCAATTACGACAGCCTACATCGCACATCCTGCTATGTGACTATCGTGGATTCGTACATCGCGATATCGATGATTAAACGACACATCGTGCAGCCCTAGTGTGAACGCAGAGAGGTCGCTTTGGACGTCACTGGGTCTTATAGGCGCGTAAAATTGCTGGTATTTTCTGTCTAGCTTTCGCAAGGCATACTGCACTTTGGGAATTCTTTATTTTCTTTTTCTGCTTGTTTGTGAGTTTTGTTACATCTGTTTTTTTAATTGTTTAATTATTTTAAAATAATAGTGTACATATTTGGTTAAAATTGATTCCCTATTTTAATTTTTCGAAACTTTTTTGGTTGGTCCGATTGATTGTGCAATCGATTTTCTAACTAAAAGTGACAACCCTAGAAGTGAGTTCCGTGCATGAACTGTGTTCCCATTGATATGCTCCCTACTCCCTGAGCAGGGGAAATCTGTTGAAGTTTACCTAACTTCAGAACATTCATTCAGGGATTTACACTGCACAACGTCTTCACACACAGACAAATGTGACATCATATACCTCTGTAAATAAATACAATTTGAATTCACGTCTCGCACACTTCAGTGCAATTTGAATGGAACATATGCGCTCATCTCGGAATCATGATGGAATATCCTGCGATGTCCACTGTCTGAATAGAACAGAAGTCTGAAGCGATAAGGAAAATTAACAAAATGTGCAGAGCAGGGAGGCGCAAGGACTGAAAATGAGAACTGCTGCATTAAACTATTGTATGACTTCAGAAGTAACACTGAATAATTTGCACAATATAAATAAATAAAAAATACTATTATTTCTTCTTTGACCGATACCGGATCGGAGAAAAATGGCAGTATCGGAGCCGATACCTGATTTGAATATCGGTTTGGCGCATCCCTAAGAACAAGTTACAGTGTTGGTATTATAATCAGGTTATTTAATTCACTGGCCTCTGGTCACCCAACATGGTTCACGAGCTACACAATATAAATGTCCTTGGTTTACACATTGATTTCCAAATGCTTTTACTCATTCATATGATTATGTACAACATCTATTCTGTTGCCACACCAGTCCTGCAGTGCAATGTGACTCTAGCATGATTGAGAGTGCAGCACAGTAGGGCATTTGTTTGTGAGTACACTGCCTTAGGCTTGTGTTTAGAACTATGACCCTCCGAATGTGTGACTTGAAGTCAGACATTAGAACTGCTGACTTTCAACCCCGAAGCGTCTGTCCAGAAATCCCCTCATCTCACTTTCCCCAAGTCACCCCAGTGAATCATTTAACATCTGCCTCCATCATCTTCTCACATCTTCTTCTTCATTAGTCTTGTTTTCTTTTAAACCAGTGAGAACATACTTCAGGAATACTGCTCCATTCACTATTCAGCTACAGTATGTACTCCAGAGGCTCTCCTTTTATTATGCTGCTACATAGGAGTCAGAATCCGCTAAGGGTAATAATGTAACAAAACAAGTAAATTATTTTAGGGGAAAATTAAACACAACTTCATCTTTAATTTGTCTTATCCAACTACATTTTATCAAAATCACCTGTCAAGTTCCAAAATTTATGCTAATATACTCTGAATTAATTGGATTACAGGAGCTCATCTCAAGATCACTCATTTTAACAGTTCATCTTTTGATAATATGCAAATCACGAACAACAGAATCAGAATGTGTAGTTTGTGCATAAAAATGTCAGTCATAAACAACACATATAGAATGATGTTAATTAACCCAGAAAAGTTAGTTTAACTGGATTGGCATTTATTAACTTTACCATGCAGTGTGAAGTATTTCACTGTGTGTCCTGATCATTCTGATTTAATTTCAGCAGGTGAAGAACAAATATATACTCTTGTGCTTTATGTATTATGCACATTATCATGATTAATTTTTCTGCACTCGAGTGGTGTGAGTCTTACCTCTCAGATAGGTCCTTCAAGGTATCTTGGAGTGGTGAGGTGTCCAAGTCGCTACATCTAACTACTGGGGTGCCTCAGGGCTCAGTTCTTGGACCAATTCTCTTCTCTGTCTACATGGCATCACTAGGTTCTGTCATTCAGAAACATGTCTTTCCATATTACTGCTATGTTGATGACACTCAACTCTACCTCTCATTCCATGCTTATGATCCGATGATAGCTGCTCGCATCTCATCTTGTCTAACAGACATTTCTTGCTGGATGAAGGACCATCACCTTCAACTCAGCCTTGCCAATACAGAACTGCTTGTAACCCAAACACATAGTTTCATCACAATTTCACCATCTAGTTAGACACATCAGTCATAACTCCTTCAAAAGCAGCCAGAAACCTTGGAGTTGTGATTGATGATCAGTTGACTTTGGCAGACCAATTGTGCTAAAACTGCCCAGTCCTGCTGATTTGCTTTATTCAACTTCAAGAAGTTTAGTTAAGTTTACTCAAGCTCTTGTTCTATCCAGGCTGGACTATTGCAATGCTGTCTTGGCAGGTCTTCCAGCCAGTTCTATCAAACCTTAATAATTAATCCAGAACGCGGCAGCAAGATTTATTTTTAACGAGCCGAAAATAATGCACATCACACCTCTTTTTATAATTTGCACTGGCACCAATAGCTGCTCGCATAAAATTCAAGGCATTAATGTTTGCCTACAAAACCACCACTGGCTCTGCACCCATTTACCTTAATTTGTTACTTTAGACTTATGTGCTCTCTAGAAGCTTATGTTCTGCAGGTGAGCATCGCTTGATTGTGCCATCCCAAAGAGGCTAGTGGTCGACCAATATAGATTTTTTTCACAGCCGTTGCTAATGCTGATATCTTGGAGCAGGGGGGTCTGATAGCCAAAATAAAGCTGATATAATTTATTATAATTAAGATGAAAAAATATTTTTACAAATTGTGACTTTGGATAAAAGCGTCTCCAAAATGACTAAATGTAATTATTTAATAGACAGCATGTTGAAGCTACTATTGGTCAAAATAGTGAAAATATCCGATAGTGTGTTTTCCAGGTAATGTGTCTACTCTCTAGACCTCTGCTCTCATAAATATTAACACATTCCGCCTGTTATTTTTTGACAAACATTCATTTTGTGATATTCAAATGATGTAAATGTGGAAACTTTTGGATCGTAAGGTAATCATTACCTTTTTCTTAGCCAGCAAGTATTTAGTGAAGTGACTGATACCCATGAATGTGTTATGTCAATGATTTTAGTTCTAATATTCCAACCGAAAGCCAGCCTAAGGTTTTGACTGATGTGATAAGGGGGTGGAAATGTGTTTGATTTTTTTTTTTTTTTTTTTTTTTTGCTTATTTTGCAAAATTGACATTTTTTTCATGGCTTAAATACATTACTTTTTTTACTCAGAGACTGACAGAAACTGCTTGTCAAGGAATGTTACATTTAACAGAAAAGTTGTGGTTTTAAAGCACAATTTTTTTTTTATTGTCTCCTATCACACAAATCTTGTATTTAAACACATGAAAATGCAGATCCTTTTGTAAATAATAGTAACAAGCCACTTTTTAAAACTTTTGTTTCATTATTACCCCTAAAGAGATTTGTGACTCATATACTGATGCCAAAATAACTGAAAGGATATCAACATAAAAATACACAACTCCAGAAGGTGACAACAGATAAGTGACAAACATATTCTATTTGAAGATTCCATTCTAATTCATCTGATGTCACATGATGGCAGTGAACTCAAACAAGACTAATTTTAGCCAACATTCAGGACTCATATTTGCACTGGCAGTAATTATAGGAAGATTTGTGTTAATTCCTGCTATTGCAACAGAGCACAGATCTGGAGATTAGTAGTCATTTAAAATCCTTCTGAAATAATACAGAGACGCTGGCAGTTTGGGATGCATTGTATGGGAAGATGGACGCAATGGATGTGCTAAGTGCAAAATATACTTCAGTTTTGTTTTAAAATCATATGGGCATTTAAACCTTTTTAAAGCATGTAAAATCCCATTTGCCAGTGACTACTATGTACGTTTGTGATGACAAACATATCTAGTTTATTGAAAATAGACCATTTGAAAGAACGTTATATTGTTATTGTGGGCACTTCTAAATACCGTGAATAATTATACTTTATAAATTATTCAGAATTTGGGATGCATTTTAAGAATACTTTTCCCATCAACTGGTGAGAATGCACAACACTGCTGTATGCAGCTTTAAAGACACGTGTGCGCTCTGATGTTAACAAGCACGCAAAGCACATGACAAACACGTGAGAGATGCACTGAATGAAAGCACATTCACTCTCTTGACAGCAGATGGCACTAAACTGCAGAAAATGCAGCCGTTATCCTGGAAACCCCATAAATATCGCAGCTGTCCTACTTTCTAAAATGCATTTAAATAGCCATTAAGATTTGTGGATTTGCTGTGTTGTTCATCACAGCGCCAAATACTTAAATATTTAGACTTAATAGGCTATTCATTTTCAAACAATTTTTTCTTCATGTTAATCTGGACTACAACATGCCCTAGATATTGTTTGAAAGTGTTTTGATTCTTTATTGTTCGTTCACACTTTATATTAGGGCTTTATTAGTGAACATTAGTTAATTCATTAGTTAACATAAACTGCGAATGAAAAATACTTCTGAACATTCATTAATCTTAGTTATTCCAATATTTAATAACATGTTGATAAAATTGAAAATTGCAACTAGGTCTGCACGATATTGGGAAAAAACGACATTGCGATATTTTATTTTTCTGCGATATATATTGCGATATTTTTTCTTACAAACAAAAATGGGGTGAGCACACTTACATTCTCATTTTAAATGATTTAAACATCGACACCATTGTGTCAATTGATTAACATGCGCAAGGGAGAGAGAGCAGGCCAGCGCTTGTGTTGTTTGAAGATGGCTCGCTCTGTCTCTGTCTCTCTCGCGCGCGCACGCTCGCTCTCTCTCTCTCTCTCTCTCTCTCTCTGTCTCTCTCTCGCGCGCGCTCTCTCTCTGTCTCTCTCGCACGCTCTCTCAAAGTCACTCTCGCGAGCGCTCTCTCAGTCTCTCTCGCGCGCTCTCTCTCAGTCTCTCTCGCGCGCTCTTTCTCTTGCATGTGGTTTTCAGTCCTGTCAATTAATCCACGATTCACATTCGTCAAGGGCCGGGGAGCAGCTGGCCCGTACAGTTAATGAATAACGGATCAACTACGACAGCCTACATCGCACATCCTGCGATGTGACTATCGTGGATTCGTACATCGCGATATCAATGCTTAAACGACACATCGTACAGCCCTAATAGGTAGATATGGGAAGGTCTAAACATGGACTAAACATGAGATAACGTGTACGTGTTCTTTGAATGAACACAAAACGACAAACTTTGATGTTTATGGAAACTCACCTCATAAGAAACAAAAGTATTCTTGCAGATCTCGATGCCTTCAATGAAATAAGTCGTTCGGGCACACTTTCTCTTTGTCGGGGTCTTCTTTGTGGATGTAACCATCTCTGAAGTTTGCACTGTGCATCTGTTTGCCTCTAAATGTTACGGATTTTCCCCATTTCTCTGTCTTTCTCCCCATCAAATGTTACTATCGATATAGCCTCTGATATCTTACGGTCCAACTCGTCTGACGCCAGTCCAATACATTCTCCCTCGTCATCATCTTCGCTCAGTTGTAGATTAGGGATATTATACAGTCTTATTATGCCGCTTTCATCGTCGCTCAGATCGTCTTCAGAATCAGTGAGCGCTTGTTTATAAGCATCCGGCTTGTCGAAGAAGTAGCTACTTCAAAACATTTTCGGTGTAACGGCCACGGTTCAGCTCGTCTGCGTTCATCTTTGCGGCGTACATCTTCATTGAATTTTGATATCAGCTAGAGCCGGCCAGAGCGCTGCATAATAAGTAGCCACGCTTCCCCGCTTCTTTCTCATTTTGCTAGAAAGTTGTGCTGCCGACTTGTGTCACTGGTTTCCGTGACGGGTCACAAATGTAATTATTTAATAGACAGCATGTTGAAGCTACTATTAGTAAAGCATGTTGAAGTTTACTATTAGTAAAAATATCCGATAGTGTGTTTTCCAGGTAATGTGTCTACTCTCTAGTATGGAGCCAGAAGAGTCTCAATAAAGATAAATGCACACACTACAGTCACATATGCACACATAGGATTCATACATGCACACACATGATTCATAAATACACACACAGGATACACAAATGCACACAAAATTCACAAATGCACACACAAAATTTAAAAAGCACAGAAGATTCACAAATGCATACAAAATTCAGAAATGCACACAAAATTCAGAAATACACACACAATTTAGAAATGCAAACAACATTTACAAATGCACTCAAGATTCACAAATGCACAGGACAAGATTCAGAAATGTATTTCTGATGCACACACACATATATCTTGATTCACAAACTGCTTGCGGTCTGTGAACTTCACTGCATTTGTGTGTGAATTTTGAGACTCCCTTGACTTGGCTCAACACACAAATGCCTTTTTTTAAACAGGGAATGATCTGCAACCAATCAGATATCTCCCTTGTTTTAGCCAATCACAAGAATGCACCCCACGTGGGGGATTGTTTACTTATAAGCCAATCAGCGAACGACTCACTTTCCTCACGCAGCGAACGACTCACTTTCCTCAGCGAACGACTCACTTACCTCACACAGCCGGCGACTCACTTTGCGCAGCCAGCGACCCACTTTGCGCAGCGAACGACTCACTTTCCTCACGAGTCACGCAGCGAACGACTCACTTTCCTCACCCAGCGAGCGACTCACTTTCCTCACGAGTCACGCAGCGAACGACTCACTTACCTCACCCAGCGAGCGACTCACTTTCCTCAGCGAACGATTCACTTTCCTCACGAGTCACGCAGCGAACGACTCACTTTCCTCACCCAGCGAGCGACTCACTTTCCGCAGCGAACGATTCACTTTCCTCAAGCAGCGAAGTTGAGCGAACGATTCACTTTCCTCACGCAGCGATCAACTCACTTTCCTAAGCGAACGACAGCCGGAGACCCACTTTTCGCAGCCAGAGAGCCACTTTCCTCTCGCAGCGGACCACTGACTCTCTCTTCATGTAGGGACTGAATATTATAATTAAAGTGACTTCTATATTGCATCCAAAATAATATTTAGATATATTTAAATATTCAAAAAGATTTAATTTTTTTTTTTTTTACTTTCATTAAAATATTTCAATAAAATGAAATAATTGCCTATTGCAAATTTATGAATCCATGGTTAACTTTTTTTCTGCAGTCACTGGGCTATATGTATTGAGACATTTTTAAATTTATATTTAGTAAAAAATAATAAAAAATAAACCTGAATTGTAATCTAAACATCTGTATTTTCATACAACTTAATACAATTGCTGTGTGAACACGTTCATGTGATTGGCTTATAAGTAAACAATCCCCCCACATGGGGTGCATTCTTGTGATTGGCTAAAAGAAGGGAGATATCTGATTGGTTGCTGATCATTCCCTGTTTAAAAAAAAGCATTTGTGTGTCGAGCCAAGTCAGGGGAGTCTCAAAATTCACACACAAATGCAGTGAAGTTCACAGACCGCAAGCAGTTTGTAAATCAAGATGTATGTGTGTGTGCATCAGAAATACATTTCTGAATCTTGTCCTGTGCATTTGTGAATCTTGTCCTGTGCATTTGTGAATCTTGAGTGCATTTGTAAATGTTGTTTGCATTTCTGAATTGTGTGTGTATTTCTGATTTTTGTGTGCATTTCTGAATTTTGTATGCATTTGTGAATCTTCTGTGCTTTTTAAATTTTGTGTGTGCATTTGTGAATTTTGTGCGCATTTGTGCATCTTGTGTGTGTATTTATGAATCATGTGTGTGCATCTATGAATCCTGTGTGTGCATATGTGACTGTAGTGTGTGCATTTATCTTTATTGAGACTCTTCTGGCTCCATACTCTAGACCTCTGCTCTCATAAATATTAACATCTTCTGCCTGTTATTTTTTGACAAACATTAATTTTGTGATATTCAAATGATGTAAATGTGGAAACATTTGGATCGTAAGGTAATAATTAGCTTTCTCTTAGCCAGCAAGTATTTAGTGAAGTGACTGATACCCATGAATGTGTTATGCCAATGATTTTAGTTCTAATATTCCAACCGACAGCCAGCTTAAGGTTTTGACTGATGTGATAAAGGGGTGGAAATGTGTTTCTGATTTTGATTTTTTTTTTGCTTCTTTTGCAGAATGACATTTATTTCATGGCTTAAATACATTATTTTGTTACTCAGAGACTGACAGAAACTGCTTGTCAAGAAGTGTTACATTTAACTGAAAAATTTGATACCGTCATATCCCTAGTCCAGTGTGAGATTATGCTTTCTTTAGTGGAGGAAAGTATGAGAACACCTAAGATATGAGATGGCTGTGCAAGTAGAAAGACTGCTGACTGACTGCTTTAGCTGATGACAGACCTCAGCAGAAATTCAAGTGCATCTACATAAAATGAGTCAGCGGTGAAAACGCTCTCTAATCGTTCTTAATCACTGTCAGTCTTTGTCATAAATGAATTTGACTCATGTTTGACATTTGACATTATATATCTGAGATATTGTCCTCTGAAGGAAATGACATACAGGAAGTGCATTGCTTTCCCTCCCTCAGCCGTGTCCGTGTGTTGTGTGCTAGATTGTTTCATACGAACTGCAGAAATGTACGGGTTTTTGTGAAATATTCTAAAGTCTTTGCTAGGACTAGTAGATCTCGCCAAACATGTTTAATCTAAAGCCATTTTACAAGATTAAGAAGCTAAAAGTTTGGTTTCTTAATTATTATTATTATTTTTTTACTTTAAAGCAAGTTTCCTTAATCAAATTCAAATGTAAAATACAGTAGAAATTGAGAAACATATGACATGCATGTTTTTGGCTGTGTTAATGATTATATTTACTAGGGCTGTCACTTTTGTGAAAAAATCTTTTTCGATTTTAAAGAGATAAGTGTTCATTGAATCGATTGTAAAATCGATTTTCCATGTAAAAAAAAAAAAGATGTTTCCTTTTTCAACGTCAAATAACGGAACAACGTAAAGAGAGCGCTGGATACGCACAAGTCAGCAATATTTCTTATTTATTGGCATGAAGTTCCGTGCAGAGTAAAAAACAGCAACAGGAGTGCAACATTCTCGAAAAAATATATATGCAGAGGGGACGGCTGCCATAAGAAAATAAAAACAATGCAGGCTTCAACCCAGCTGCATTTATGATTTAGGCAATTCAAATATCTCCAAGATTATTTTAAATAATGATTCAATCCATTTCAAACAACTGTTCAAAAAGAAAACGCGCTCCGACCGCATTGATGTCCCAGCGACTCTCAGGTACAGCTGTGCAAGGTGTGGGTATTACTGCCAATTTTCCACCACGAAAGCCAGTTACTGTCAGCTTACAATGGTCCTTTTCATAACTCAGAATCTCCTGTAACTAGATGCATGTAAACACGTCTTTACATTGACTTAACATTGAAATAATTTGCGACAGACGCTCTATTTGCGTTTGGTTTGAACGCAGCATAAGAGGTCGCTTTCGACGTCACTGGGTCTTATAGGCGCATAAAATTGCTGGTATTTTCTGTCTAGCTTTCGCAAGGCATACTGCGCTTTGGGAATTCTTTATATTCTTTTTCTGCTTGTTTGTGACTATATTTTTTAATTCCTTAAATATTTTCAAATTAATAGTGTACATATTTGGTTAAAATCGATTCCCTATTTTCATTTTCGAAACTTTTTTTGGTTGGTCCAATCGATTGTGCAATCGATTTTCGAACTAAAAGTGACAACCCTAATATTTACATACTACTGTTAAAAAGTTTGGGGTCTGTACTTTTTTGAAGTTTTCAATATTTTCATTTATTCGATGAAAACTACTGTACAAACTGTAAAATTGTAGAATATTATTACAATTTGTAATTTTCTGTTTGAATATATTTTAAAAGTAAAAGTAATATTTCTATGATGCAAAGTTGAAATTTCAGCATAATTACTCAATGTTACATTTTCAAAATTACATTTTCAATGTTAAAAACTGTTGGAAACAGTGATTTATTTCTATATTTATTTTCATTATTATTTGATAAATAGTTCAAAAGAGCAGCATTTTTTTTTTATCTAAATATTTGTTTACATTATAAATGTATTTCCTGTCACTTTTGATTGATGCGTCCTCAGTGAATAAATACATTTCTCCAATTGAAAATGAATGAATGAAAATAATAGAATTCATTAATTAAAAGAAACCTTTGAATATGTTTTACTTTTTAGATGAAACATTAAAATATTTTAGATGAAATAATCTCTATGTTGTTGTTATGGAGGGTTATTTAAGAGATGTTAACATGTGTATTGGGGTTTACCATATTCATAAGTGACAGTGAGTGATTGCAATCTTTGGGAAGTTTAATGGGCAAATAAAAAGCACTTTAAAATCATTGCATTATTCATGGTTTAGGGTAATCTTGTAATAATTAAATAATATTGTGTATGTCATAATTCCCCAACGGGCTTTACTTTGTCTCTCTTTGCTGGTGTTTTTTTTCACAAATTAGTCTCTTGTTTTTCACGTGGAGTCTTTTTTAGAAGCAGTTCTACCCACATCCATGCTGATGTTTCTTTGCCTACTTTCTGAAGTAGGTCTGTAGACAGTCAGGCCTGCACTTATCTGCACACACATGGACAGCTGAGCTCTTTCAAAACCACTTTCTCAGATCCACTCTTGTAGGTCAGCGGATGCCCCTCTTTCTTTACCTCCCACTTTTGTGCGAGTGAATCATGATATACTGTCCCCACTATCACATTTCCTCTATTATTTTATCATACTTTCAGTATGACTAGGTTTTGCTGCAGGAAAGCATCTTAAAACTGATTTACTGCTCTCAGAAAACATCAAAGATGAGCGTGACTGATTCCTCAATGGAGACGTGTGATGTGGCCCACATAGATTGCTGCTTTATTCAGTATTGTAGCCCTGGAAACCGCTGATAATGCCAGAAAGGTGCTCTGAATGCCTTCATGACGTGTGGAATATATTAGCTTGTCAGCATTATCCTTCTCTGTCGACGCTGATTTGTGAAATATTCTAGATATTTGTGGAAAATGCATGTATGGTTTAATACGTGATTAACCATTTATTTACTTTTTAGTTTTTAAAGGCTAAGTAACAGTAAGGGTTTTAATACTTCTGGAAGTCTCTTCTGCTCACTAAGGCTGTGAAAATTTAATAAAAAATACAGTAAAATCTGTAATATTGTGAAATATTATTATGATTTAAAATATATTTTTTTATTTTAATACATTTAAAAAATGTAATTTATTCCTGCGATCAAAGCTGTATTTTCAGCATCATTACTCCAGTCTTCAATGTCACATGATCTTCAGAAATCATTCTAATATGCAGATTTGCTGCTCAAGAAACATTTTGTGATTATTATCATTGTTAATATTTTGTGGAAATACTTTTTTCTGGACACTTTGTTGAATAGAAAGACAAAAGTAACAATATTTATTATTGCATCACTGATAAGAATGGACCTGTGTATGCCTTTCTATGGGTCAGTTATTTACAGCTTACTCGATACATTTACACCTGAGACGATCGCAAACAGCAATGACCAGGTATAACACATTCAAAACATTACACCAGAGCAGATATTCAAATATTAAAATCTTTTGTACCACTCTAAATGACTTTATTGTCACATCTGATCAATTTAATTCATTTTTACTGAATAAAATAATTAATTTCATGCAATAAATAACTCACCCACCCCAAACCTTTATATATTTTTGTGTAAATGGCATTCACAATAAATGTTGTTCATTCAGATGCTTAAACATGTGGAACTCAGTTGACTAGTTTCCAGATAAATGTCGGGAAAAGATTAAAAGTGTGCTCTTTACAGGAAACACATAAAACCTCAGCATTTGAAAAGGATTGTGGGAATGGATATGAGTCGTAAAGGCAGCAGGAGGGAAGCCTGGGGCGCTGGGCGGCTCTGTTAAAGACTCGTCGTTGAGTTGTGTGAGATCCTCCTGTGAAGCCGTCATGGGAAGATCAGTGAATGTTCCTCAACGTGAGTCTGCACACGTGGATATGTGTTTCAGACAGACGACAAGGCCTTGAGGCAAACCTAAACCCTGCTTTGAGGAGTCTGACTCTGCCAAATAATCGACCGTTTGAAATTCGAGAGTGTTTGATCTTTTGTGGGAAACTTTGTGGTCAGAACCGTCACTCTGATAAAATCAGTTTTCAGATGGACTGCAACACTATAGAAAAATCTTTGAACAAAGAACATACTACTATTACTACTAATAATGATGGAGAAAAAACAAGTGAATAAGAATGAATATTCAGCTTTACATCGCAGGATGTAAGTGCAAGTGATAAAGTTTCAAGTAAACTTACAAAAAGTAACTTTGAGCTTCGGAAGGAAATACCTTATTTAGTTCAACAAAATGTATTACACATGAACATTTAGGCTACAATGGCCTGACATAATTTATCGTTCATGCAATGAAAGTCATTGGTAACCAAATCAGGTTTGTTACCAACATTTTTCAAAATACTTTCTTTTCTTTTATTTGGTGCAAAAGAAAGAAAATCATACTGGTTTGAAACAACATGAGGGTAAGTAAATGATGACAGAATTAACATTTTTGTGTGAACTTTAATATTTTATTATTATTATTATTATCATCCATTTAATATTTTATTATTGTTATTATTATTATTATTATTATTATTATTATTATTATTATTATTATTAATGAATAGTACTCTAAATAAGAAACTAAAACTGATAGCAGTGGCTGTAAATGTCTTTATGAGTCTTTCATTCTTTAGATTCATTCAAATGGCTGATTCTTTCAGGAATTAGTAAATGGCTCACTTTATTAATGAGTCTTTTGAATCGTTGGTTCACACGATTCGTTCAAAACGTGGATTCATTCAGAAACTAAGCACTGCTGTGTTGCTCGAAGATGCACAACAGTTCTGATTTTAAAATTAAACAGATTTTTTTAGTTTGCTAAATTGAGCAAAAACACAATATTAATTTACTGAACGGTTGTAAAAAAAAACACATTTAAACTTGTGATGTTCATGACATATATATATATATATATATATATATATATATATATATATATATATATATATATATATATATATATATATTATTATTATTATTTGTATTTTTTTTAGACCTTTCATGACTTCATGAATTTCAAACGTAGAACTTTGTCAGCACATCAGACACTGCATTTATATTGTTTAAAGGGACATTGATGTAGTTGTTTAGGCAAAAGGACCGACACTTGAGGGCCAAATGAATCCGAATTGAAACAGAATCAGGCTGTTTGTATGCATAATCATTATGCTAATGGAACCTACTTCAAAAGACTCAATGTGCTATAAACAAATCAATCCTCTCAAACCTCTCTCTTGGTTTTGTGAAGCCAAATGACCAACATAATGAGCTGAATGAAGGAGAAATGTTTTAGCGACAGCTCTTTTAATCTGCACAGTAAGCGTTAGACGTCTAAGCCTTTTGCACTGGTCTGCAAATCTCTGAAGTAATGAAAGGAATAGTCCACCCCAAAATGAAAATTTGCTGAGATTTACCCACCTTCATGCCATCCAATTAGAACAAGGTCAGAACAGATTTGGAGAAATATAGCATTGCATCACTTGCTCGCCAATGGATCTTCTGCAGTGAATGGGTGCCGTCAGAATGAGACTCCAAACAGATGAGAAGAGCATTGCAATGATGCACAAGTAATCCACACCAGTCCAGTCCAATAATCAATGTTTTGTGATGTGAAAAGCTGTGTGTTTGTAAGAAATAAATCCATCAAGACATTTTAACTTCAAACCATTGCTTCAGGCTAAATATCATGGGTTCACAATCAATAATATTGCTTTCTCCTGTGAAAATCATCTTGTCTGAATCAGGAGAGAAATATGCACAGAACAAGCACTGTTTACAAACAAAAACACTAGTCAGACTAATTTATTATTATTATTATTATTATTATTATTATTAAATTTTTTTGTGAGAGGGCAGCAGTGGATGGATTTACTTCTTTGTTTTTGTTTATTTTTTAATGATAGATTTCTCCAAATTTGTCGATGAACAAGCAAACTCTTAATATTGAATGGCTTGATATCGTGAGTAAATTTTCTTTGAAAGTCGTATTTTTACCCCGGGCAGCTGGTAAACCCCCCCATTTCAGACCTCAGCTGTTTTCTTCCTGTGTAGAAGAAAACAGCTCTCTTCCCTCGAGTCTGCTCTTTTCTCTGAAATCGCTACAGTAAGGCGTCTCCCCTCCTCCCTTTGTAGTGCTATGGAAACGAATCCCGACCCTTGAGCATCTTGGAGGGCGGAGCTTGATTTCTGCTAATTATGCATGGCACTTCCCGCTAATCAGTGTAGGATATGTGCCCAGATTTTTCTCCCTCCCAGCAGTTTTTGCGTCAATATTTGCTCTCGGTGTTTAAACACATTTGCAGACTTTAAACTCTTCAGTCTGTTTAGCTCAAGTCAAATATTCTCCATTGACTGAAAAAGGTTATTTCTCAAGTGTTTAAATCAAAGTCACATGAATATGAAGCGTGGAGAGGTTCGGAATGCTGCAGTGAGATGTTAGAAGTAGACCACATTTATCTGAGTCTGTGTCTCGCACGAACAAAAACTGTTCTCAGTTGATTAGTGTCTTTATGCAGTCGAGACGAGGAGGACTTATTCCCATGACATCACTGCAGCTGCCGTATGTTGTTGGGTAAGGAACTGCCACATGAAAGGGAAGCCCTTATGAATATGCAAAATGGGGGTGTGGCTGCTGAATGTGTTTGGAGCTTGTCTGATGACCTGAATGGAGATCAGAATTCAGTTTAATTAGATTTCATAAAAAAAAGGTTTCAAATGGTGAGGAAAGGGCAATTTGATGACATAATATACATAATAAATTGAGTAGCTTATAGCTAGGTTATATCTGTTGTCTGTCTTCCTTCAGTGTTATAAATTGTATCTGGTTCTGTTATCATATTGGGTAGATTGTGTGTAATGCATAGTGTGCGTTTTAGTGTAAATGTCAGAAAGGCAGGGGGGCGCTGGCACAGATGGCATCACAGTCAGACCTGCTTCCTTACCAGCATGACACTCACACACTGCAGTAGGAAAACCAATCCTCAAGATACTCAAGAGTATCTGAAATAAAGCCTCCAGGATTCACTCAAGATGTCCCAGATTAGACTTGGTTACCGTTAGCTGATCCTTCACTAATTAACATAGCAACTTTATTAGGACCGTATGTGCTACTTGCTTAACACCTTTGATTTTGTCAGCTGATAGCATAATCTGAAAACCAATTGGTGTTGAAGATGTGGTGCAAATGTTAGCATACACACTAGGGCTGCACGATGTGTCGTTTAAGCATCGATATCGTGAATTACGAATCCAAAATAGTCACATCGCAGGATGTGCGATGTAGGCTGTCGTAGTTGATCTGTTATTCATTAACTGTACGGGCCAGCTGCTCCCCGGCCCTTGAAGAATGTGATTTGCGGATTAATTGCACAGCTTAACCATCATAGAGGGAAAGTTTATCATTGACAGGACTGAAAAACACATGCAAGTTTTACAGGGCAGAGAGAGAGCGCGAGACAGAGAGAGAGAGCGTGAGATTGACAGTGAGAGAGCGCACGAGAGAGAGCCAGAGAGAGAGAGATCCGTCTTCAAACAACACGAGCGCTGTCTTGCTCTCACTCCCTCGTGCATATTAATCAATTGACACGATGGTGTCGATGTTTAAATCATTTAAAATGAGAATGTAATTGTGCTCACCCCATGTTATTTTTATGAAAAAATATCACAATATATATCGCAGAAAAATAAAATATCGCAATGTCATTTTTTCCCAATATCGTGCAGCCCTAATACACACTGTAAATATTGGTGCTATTTATAAAAAAAAAAAAAAAAAAAAAAAAAAATATATATATATATATATATATATATATATATATATAGAATTCAGATTTCAAATATACTATATTTCATCTATCTTTCAGTGAAGAAGAACAGTACAGCGGTTAGGCAAAGCTAGCAGTCATAACTAGGTCTTGTTTAAGAAAATGGTATCGGATCGGTCTATTGGTTCATGTACTTGCCGAAGCCAGAATTTCTTGTGGTATCGATGATATTTCCGATATTAGTATCGGAATCGGAACAACTCTAGTTATGGCTTCGTTGAACCAAACGTGCTCCATTAGATGTCGTTCAGTGGACCCTTATCTTTCTAACTAAACCGGGATTTACAGCTGTGGATGTGTTTATGTCTCGTTATTACGACAAATCTGGTATGTACTGCGTTTCCATTATTCTTGTTTTATGTGTACTGCTTACACAAAAGTAGCAAATACAGTCTTTATAAGCTTTCCATTGAAAAACAGCGATCTGTCGTTGATGCTTGAGGCTTAGATCTTTATAATGATATATAGTTTGTCAAGATTCAATTTGTCCCGTTTCATTTAATCTGTTCATAAACATTGACATGTGCGAGTTGAGGGGCATTGAGGACGCCCGCGTCGGGGTCCAGGCTAACAGGTTAAACATGTCGCTTTCAGTTAAAATAACAACTTGATTTTCTGTTATAAAGCAGCTCTCCAGTGTGGAGCTAGCAAATTATACAATATTTGTATTAGTGCAAAAAAAAAAAAAAAAAAAAACCTTTTTAATAAAGGTATAGTTTGGTTTGCAGAGATCAAAGCTTAATCCAGCTCAGGACTGTTTTGATTATCATAACCTTACAGGGTATTTTAAGTATTTTGAGATTAAGGGCCCTACAATACACCCGACGCAATGAGACGCAAGGCGCAGCGCAAGTGTGTTTGCTAGTTTCAGTCCGGCACCGTTAGCATTTTCCCATCCAGTGCCACGTCATTTAATTAGCAAATGCATTTTAATTGTTGTGTTTCTCTTTGTTTTACTGAGCTTTCTACTGGCCATTAAATATTACACTTATTAAGTTTCTTCACTGACACACAGTCAGCATATGTGTGAAGCTTCATTGAGCTTGTGTTGTTGTGATCAGGCACCTGTTAACACCTCAGCTCTGCACAGATTCTGATCTGAGCTCTAATGCCCTCAGCAGGTGCCGCTGGCCTGTTTTCTGCCCACACATTAACACGAGTCACAGCTGCCACACCACACTGGCACACGTCGCACTGTTTGGACAGCTTGCTCACCATCACACACAGGAAGCTCTCTGATATCAGCCGTGCAGATTAACCAGCGCCTTTTCATTGCATTTTAGTTGGAAGTGTGAGAGATTGTATTGATTTCTATTCTTTGATGGCTGAGTTACCCTTATCTTCGGATAATTTTAGCTGTGAACAATAAGCATGTAGAAAAACTGGCGTAAAGTTCAGAATCGGTTTAAACAAACCTTTCATTTCCAAGTAAGAGGGACATTATTCTTTTATCTGAAGTACGCCTGCTCATTTCATTTCACAGTAATATTGTGAAATATCATTGCAAAATACTGGTTTTCTATTGTAAAATATTTTCAAATGTCTTTCATTTCAGTGAGGCAAAGCTGAGTTTTCAGCATCATTACATCTCCCCCCCCCCCCCCCCCCCCTTGTTGGCTTGTGTCCACCTGTAGCTCCAGCTGTCCACTTTCCTGTGTGTTTGCCCAGTGATAGTGCAGCAGTGGTCAGGAGGAAGCACTGAGGGATCGATCGTTCTCCTGCTGTGATGTTTCCTGACATGGCTGTGAACCCTTAACTCTTCTCACCACACAATCTTATTTATCATTACTTTCCGCACATATACCATGGCCCAGTCATATTTCATCAAATATAACTACTTTGTTCACATCTGCTCATATTACCATGATACGATATCCCACAATTAACCAATAATTTACTTCTAAATCTATTCATCTATTTTGATCTCATGAGCCAATCACATCTAGTCTCAATCATATCCTAATAGTTAAAATCAAGTCATGCCCTGCCTGTAATTTTTATTTACATGTACTATATATTAGGGATGTGCAATTAATTGAAAAAAACAGTTCGATTTCGACCTCCAACGATTATGAAAATCCAATAATTGAGATAAAATGATGTTTGCGCCCCATTCCACTCCCCTTTGCAGTGCTGCACTTTCGTTCCTCCGTAAAAGCCCAATTTCCCGTGTAAATCAGTAAAATCATGCAAAGTGACATTTGCAAAATGGGACGTGCTTGATTTATCGAAGTATATTTATTCATGTTTTTAAAAGTGTGAACGAGAACGTGTTAAATAATTGTGCTAACAATATTGACCAAAATAATTGTTATCATGATTTTGCCATGATTTAGATTTTTTTCTTATACCTTTTTAATGGTTAAATTAAATTGTATTAATCAAAAGCATGTTAAATTAAGTAAAATAATTTAACTTAAACAATTTAACAGCCATTTGTAAAATAATAATAATAATAAAAAAAATATCTAATTAATTTTCTCTCTCTCTCTCTCTATATATATTGTACTTGCAGTGTATTTATACTGTAATATAAGGTAACTACATGGGGTAGGGTTAGGTTTAGGGTTAGTACCTAGTTATTACATAGTTATTGTAATTGCTATAATAAGTACATAGTAAGTCGATGAGGAACAGGACTGTAAAATAAAGTGCTACTGTAATATGTTTCTGTCACAGTTTTTTTTTAATTTAAACAGAACTTTTATTTTGATGGAATTCATCCAAAATCAGGCAAAGTATGTGACATTTGAAATTAAACTTTAGTTTTTGATGACTGGGTTCTACATTTTCCTCAACATTTTCCACATTTCAGAAATCGTAGAGCCTTTTTTAGGAGTGTTCCTGTGGCAAAGTTTGCCTATTCATCCAATAGAGCGTTTGTGAGGTCAGGCATTGATGCTGGATGAGAAGACCTGGCTCACAATCTCCGTCCCTGTTCAGCCCCAAAGGTGTTTGATGGGGTTGAGGTCAGGGCTCTGTGCGGGCCAGTTTAAGTTCTTCCACACCAAACTCATCCAACCATGTCTTTGTGAACCTTGCATTGTTCACTGGGGCCTTGTTTCTCTTCACTGAAAGTAAGGGGCCGAGTCCAACCCCTAAAAAAACAGTCCAATAGCATTATCCCTCCCCCAGCAAACTTTACAGCTGACACAATGCAGTCAGGCAGGTAACATTCTCCTGGCATCCATCAAACCCATACTCACCCATCAGACTGACAAACAGGGAAGCATGATTAATCACAGAACAGGTTTCCATTGCTCCAGAGTCCAGTGTCAGATTTCTTTACACTACTCCATATAGTGCTTTGCATTGTACTTGGTGATGTGAGGCTTGCATGCAGCTGCTCAACCATGGAAACTCCTTCCACAAAGCCCGTCACACAGTTTTTGTGATGATATCATTGCCAAAGGTAATTTGGATCTCTTCAGCTATAGAATCAGCAGAGGGTTGGTGACTTCTATGCACCATGTGTTTCCGCACTCATTGACTCAGCTCTGTGACTTTACCTGGTCTTCTGCTTCATGGCTAAAGTGCTGCTTTTCCTTAACATGTCCACTTGCAGTTGACTGTGGAATATCCAGCAAGGAAGATATTTCACAAATTGACTTGTTGCAAAGGTGGCATCATGTCACAGTACCATGCTTGAATTCACGGAGTTCTTCAAAATGCCCATCACCCCAGCCCCAACACACACACACACACACACACACACACACACATATATAATTGCAGACTGCATGCCTAGGTGCTTGAATTTACACACTTGTGGTGATGGGTTTGATTGAAACACCTGAACAACCTGAAAAAACGAAAAAACAACACCAACAAAAACCCTTCCTCAAGTTGTTCCAAACCTATGTAACTTTCTTCTTTTGAGCAAAAAAAAAAAAATGGTTGACTTCCATAGTATTGGGTTGGGGGTGGGGGGGTGGATATACAATGGAAGTCAATGGCTACCGTCAACTGTTCGATAACCAACATTCTTCAAAATATATTATTTTGTGGTTAACAGAAGAAAGAAGCTCATACGTGATTAGGACAACTTGAGGGTGAGTAAATTAGGACAGAATTGTATTTATTTATTTATTTTTTTGGGTGAACTGTCCCTTTAAGGGCTGTATCCCAATACTATTGTCCATATAGTGACTGATTAGGGATCTAGAAATATAGTTAAATGTTATACACATAAAGTGACCAAATACAGTCGATACATGCTCATAGAGATGTAAAGAGGCAGTGCTGTTGGCTGGACCATTAATAGAGAGCAAGTCTGCTATCCTTTATCTGGCGTTTCCATGGTACTGCTGCCCAGGCGACGGGCGAGGACGCAACGACACGACAGAACAAAGTATTAACACTGGCTAATTACTGCTCTCCACCCCGCTGAACACACACACACACACACAGCATCATCCATATCCATCATGATGCACTACATATTTACTTGATTTGTTAATTATCCACGTCATTGCTCGAATATCTCAGTTTCAAAAGAATGATGGCCCCTTTGGATTTGCAATAAATGTTTCTGAGACTCTCTCTGAGAGAATCCTGTAAGGTTTGATGAGGTGTTTGAATGAAGCCTAGGTTCTCTCTGGTGTAGGAAACACAATTGACTTTCCTTCCTCTCTAATGGCTGCAGTGCGTCAGCGTGTTCACTGCGCGATCCTTTGATTTATTTAACCCTTTCTGAAAAGCACTGCTGGAGATGAGGAGGGTGTTGGCCGTTCTGCTGAGAATAAGTGTGTGGTTTGTATCCCGATGCAACCACATACACTCCTCTGCTCTTTTCTTCATGTTCATTAAAGTAATAGTTGACTGACATTCAAGTTATGTAATCACTTACTTACTGCCACGCAGCTTCATACCTGCATGTTTTTTTTTTTTCTTCTATTGTGGAGCACAGAAGATTAGCAGAATGCTCAAGCTGCTCTTTTTCATACAGTGACCAGGACTGTCAGATCTGGTATTGAGTGTTATTGATATACTATTATAGCATTTATTAATATTTTGAATTGGCTTTTATTTATATATTTTTAAGTTGAATAATTAAAATGATAATTAAATTATATAATTTTGTTATGTTTATACTATTTGTAATTTCTATATTTCTTATTTTAAGTTATTTGCATTTCAATATATATTTTTTTATAGTTTTATTACTTAAACTTTTGGTTACACTGTAAAAATTGTTTTACAATTTAATTTTAATTTTTAGTTTTAGTTAACGCCATCAAACTTCAAGACAAGTTGGGGAAAGTTATCACTTAAATCTTGAATTAAAATATGAGCACTATAGTGGATGGTAGGATGTTTGGTTAATATTATACAATTTTAAATTCTAATTTGTGGTCTTGCTGCATGAAAAAAAAAAAAAAAAATCTAATGTGACAAAGCCTTAACTCATTTGGACTACACACATATTTGGGATCAGTAAACAGTGATTTTTATGTTTCTTATTTTTTTCTTTTCTTAAAAAAAAATAATAATAATAATAAAAATTAATGCTCATTAAGGCTGTATCTATTTTTTTTTTTTATTACTAGTGGTCAACCGATAAATCGGCTGGTATTTGGCATTTTTCAAATATCCGCATCGGCCGATAAGATTTTCTGCTTGGCCAATGTGTTTGAGACTTTTATTTTGAATTGCACACAGTGCACACACTCTCTCTCTTGTTCCTCGTCGTTATTAACAGTTCTGTCTAATATGGATAGAAGCATGTCTAATAATCAGATTTAACGGTTAAACAACGGAATTAATGTATACAGACTATATTATAATGATTGATTTTATATTAGGCCTATTAGTAGTAGAAAAGCAAACATAATACTTTCTCTTTTGCCGTCAGCATTAGGCAAATATGCATTAATATAATTGAAACAAAAAAAGTTGTAGAGCGTTGCGGTAGCAACGCAAAGATTGTGGGTTCAATTCCCAGGGAACACATGTTAGGTAAAAAATGTTAGTCTGAATGCTCTGTAAGTCGCTTTGGATAAATAAAACATCTGCTTAATGCATAAATGTAAATGAATGACTAAGGAACATTTTGAATTGAATGATTTAAACTTTAAACTCTAAATTTTAATCATATTTTTATTAAATATTTATTTATTTGTGAAAAATACTGTCATCTAAAGTATAAGTAAGTATGTTTCTTTTACGTATTTATTTTTAATCCATTGTCATATGATTTAAAATATATTTAATTTTAATAATAAAAAATTTTAAAAAATCATATCGGCTTTATATCGGCTATCGGCCTCCCTGCTTTCCAAGATATCGGCATTGGCATCAGCAACAGCTGTCAAAAAACACTTATCGGTTGACCACTTAATATTATTGCAATTTAAAATACAAGTTTTCTATTTCAATATACTTTAAAATATAATTTATTCATATGAAGCAGAGCTTAATTTTCATCATTAAGTCTTCAGTGTCACATGATCTTTCAGAAATCATTCTAATATGCTGATTATATTCGATGTTGGAAACAGTTGTGCTGCCTAATATTTATTATTATTATTATTATTATGATTATTATTATTATTTTATTTTTTTGATGAACTGTGATACTTTTTTCAGGATTCTATTAAAAAATGTAAACAAAATTTAAGAACTGTTTATTTAAAATATATTTTTTGTTACAATTTACACTACTATTCAAAAGTTTGGGGTCAGTAATTGTCTTTTTGTTTCAAAGAAATTAATACTTTTATTAAGCAAGGGTGTGTTAAATAGATACAAAGTGTTTATATTGTATACATTGTTATAAATATTTATATTGTTAGAAAATATTTCAATTTTGAATAAATGCTGTTATTTTAAAAATATTTATCAAAGAACCAAAGAAAAAAGTCACATTTAAAAAAAAAAAAAAAAAAAAAAAAAGAATTATAAATTTAGCTATAAATTAAATTATTATTTATTAATAATTACTACATGGGTAGTCGTGGTCTAATGTTTAGAGAGTCGGACTCCCAATTGAAAGGTTGTGAGTTCGAGTCCCGGGCCGGCAGGAATTGTAGGTGGGGGGAGTGCATGTACAGTTCTCTCTCCACCTTCAATACCACGACTTCGAACCCCCAACTGCTCCCCGGGCGTCGCAGCATAAATGACTGCCCACTGCTCCGGGTTTGTGCTCACAGTGTGTGTGCGTGTGTTCACTGCTCTGTGTGTGTGCACTTTGGATGGGTTGAATTTAGAGCACAAATTCTGAGTATGGGTCACCATACTTGGCTGAATGTCACTTCACTTTTTCACTTTAAATTAAGCAGTGCAACAGTTACATTACTGATAATAAATCAGTATATAAGAATGATTTCTGAAGGATCACACATCACTGAAGACTGGAGTAATGTCTGAAAATACAGTGCAGTGTCAGAGAAATCAATTATATTTTAGAAAATATTAAAGTAGGAAACTGATATTAGAAATTGTAATAATATTTCACAATTGTATTATTATTATTATTATTATTATTGTTATTATTAGTATTATTATTATTTCTGATCAAATAAATACAGCCTTGATGAGAATAAGCAAACAAAAAAAAAAAAAAAAAAAAATCTTACTGATCCTTTGACTCTGGAACAGCAGTGTTCATTCATTCATCCATTCATCAGACTATCAAACCCCTCTTCTCATGGCATCTGCAAAGCTAAAATGGATGAGGTTTTGGCCCAATCTGTTGTACGGCCTTCCTTCAGTTTAGGACTTTCCAGACCATCCCGTGTGCACACAATTGAGCCGTGTTTTCTTTTTCTACACCACACCATTGTTTACGCAACAGCTTTCAATGACCGCCGAAACATTATATCCAAAGAGAGGATATGATGTCGTCCCCTGAAAGGAATTGGGCTCACAGGAAGTGTGATCGGGGCATGTGGCAGGCCACAGATGGCACGTTCTCATCAGATAATGACTCAAACAGAAATACCATCACCATCCAAATGTCTGTCCCAGTATGCTTTGGGCACAAGGGCTGATTGAAGATGCAGACGCTATCTCAACTATTATTATTTTTTTTTTTTTATCATATTTGATTTATTGACAATCCTTGCACGCATGCACTGAATGAACTCTTTGTGCAATGTAAAGGTTGAGAGCAGGATTACAGTGAGGAAACAGCACTCTGTCACTTCCTGTAGTCTGAGGATGTTGTTTGCTGTTTGTGTTGAGTTGCCACCCTGTGTGTGTCCAGTTTAGCCTGTTGAGGACCACTTTTGTCATTCTGGGAACTAAAACTAAATCTACGAAGGGTTTTTGATCATTTAAATAAAGCTAAACTGAAATATGAATGACGTAAAACTTAAATCTAAAAATCTGAAAATAAGAAATGTTTTAGCATGCTGATGTTAAAATTTAACCAAGTAAAGATTGATTTAGTTAATTGAAATTGAAATGCAAAATTTGAATGTAAAATCTGAAGCCAAAAATAAATGAGAAATATTGCCAAGGGAACTATCTGAAGTAAAAGGCTTAAGCTGAAGAACTAAAAATAAATAAATTAATAAATTATTTAAACTAAAATAAAAATAAAAATATCGAGAACCTAATAAGAAGAACAGAAGCATGTAACAAAATGACTAAAACTTAATTCAAATGAAAATCTAAAAATTTAAACAATAAAAAAGTTTTCAAATATTTACAATTCTATAAAAGTTTATAAATAATAAAATGACATCAAGGATGTGAGGAAGGTGTGGTGTTTAAAAATGATTTGATCTTTTCAGTCTTTTCTCTGAATCTGGCTCACAAAAAATGGTCTGAATGATGTGTAGTTAACTCACTAACTCAATCATCTGGTTACAGCGGTTTAGATTCATTGTAATCGCATGGGAAATAAAGAACAGCACTGAATTTCAAGAAATTAATTGAAGCAATTGAAAATGAATTTTCATTTATAAATAAACTTTTCCTTAAACTGCATCAACTAGAAAGACAGAAAAACACATCATGCTTTTTTAGAAGTAGCAAATGTTCCCGTTTCTGTTGGTTGACAGACATGTGGTCTCGCTCCAAACTCAGTGTTGTTGTGACCATTCAAATAAACCGATTGCGGTGTCATTCTGCTCCTGCAGTGCTGTACAAATACACACTTCACCTTTAACTCTGATGATGGAGATGGATTGCTTTGTTGATGTTATGATGGGCTTCATTGTGTCTGTGCAGTTTTTCAGGCACATCTCATTTAGTTTCATTAACTGCCCACATCGTTTCCAGAGCTGGGAGGCAAATCAAGTTTTTTCCTCTTGTACCAGCCAGAAGAAAAAGAAATCAAGAAACATAGTCCAATTTAAAGTTGCATTTCCTTTCTTCATGACAGGTATCCAAATGGAGTGCTCTGGCTATGATTTAATTGTAATATTGAATACTGAATGAATGCTGTGCATTATATAATATACATACAGGGGCGCCATGCAGGTATTCTTTTGAGGGGGCACAAATTAATTGGGGTGGGCTTATGTTAGTGTAATCTGTTAATTATATGCTAAAAAAACAGGCATTTTTACTTTAGTACCAGATATGTACAGAAGAAAACACCGGATCACGAGCTGATCGCATAAAGAATGTGTGCACTTCGCTTTGAAACTTTAACTTAATTTTTTTGCGCATTAGCTCCTCCCACTACTGAAAAAACCCAACAGTTCTTAAAAGCTGAAAAACATCATAGGGAAATACAACAAAGTATATTGTTTACTAGGGGTGGTTAATCTGTCTGATTTCCCGATTCGATTCGATTACGATTATTGAAGTCCCGATTCGATTACAGTCGATTTTCGATTATTAACGATTCTCGATTAACGATTATTGATTTTCCATTTCACAACAGTAAGTAGTAAACAAACTGTGTAAATCATTACTAATAAATGGTAGAAACAAACCGATTGCATGTAGCGGTTGGGATTTTCAGTTTACTACATGCAGCAGGCACTCTGATTCCATGTATGGGGCACATATATATTATTCATATGACACACAAACACAAGTAGACAAGACCTTTTTAGTTCAAAATCTATGCCCCGTGTCACATCGCCTCTGCTTCTGCTATGAGCATCGCGGCCAGATCTGCCTCGCGCACGCGCCGAGTGTGCACAGCTCGGACTACTGTCAGGGTCATTGCGACTCCCCACCTTGCCTCCTAACTGTCCTATGAATACTTCGACCTCGTCTAACATATCCAGAGGCATTAGACAAAGTCTCCACTACAATACTGTCACCGTGATTGCGGAGAGGTGCGGTCAGAAGACAAATATACATGTTTAGCGCGGTAAAAATCTCCCGCTTGGTCCCCGCAACACTAACACGCCTGCTAATTTCGCAATGAACACTCCGACCCTTGCAAACATTGTTCACATCTCTGACATTTGGCAAAGGACCATTTACATTGGGCAAAGGATTCAACGTTTGTGCTTGGTGTACTTTCACTTTCAATATCACCGTCATCTTCTGGATACAGATATTCCCCTTCAGAATCAGTGTCCACGAATAGAAGTCCCAACACTTCATTGCGGGTTTATTGAAGCTTTATTGATGCCATTAGATAATAATAAAAATAATAATGATAATAATAATAATCTAATGCCAATACTCGCTGACGTTGACAACATTGGTCAGATAAAATGGCTCACTCTCACACTAGCTCCGCTTTTTTTTCGCACTGATTCAATGCGCTCTTGAATATTTAGTTAAGGAGCATTACGTTATTTTGAGTCAGAGATTAAGTATTACACGTCTGCTATCTGGTGCAGGGGAGGTCGCGAGAAATTTGACACCCTATTTGACAAAATCGGCCGGTTTTATTCAGTGCCGCATCTTGTCGAGTAAACTCGACCATGGCGCCAAGAGGGTTAGAGCTCCTGCCATGAAAACCAAAATAAATCCACACGCTTGCTTTGAGCCCAGATGGAGCTGGGTGGTTCGGCTGGTTGCTCGCTCCTGGTTTTTCCATTTTACACACCTGTTCTGGCTGCTTGCTAACTGGAACTGGGCGCGTTCGTGACGTTCAACTCCCGGTATAATTTTTTTTACAAAATAAAATAATGCAAAAAAATAAAAATAAAAAATAATCGATTTTTGAAAATGTAATAATCGATTCATACTCGTCCATAACATACTCGCGATTAATCAATAATCGATTTTTTTCACCACCCCTATTGTTTACATGTAGCGCGTCAATTCTGCATGTACGTAAGACTCTCGCGCTCTCTCTGCTCTCACCAAAGCGACGGCGAGTGGTGCGCCTTTACAGTAGAGTTTACGGTACGTCAAACACAGGTACGCTGTGCATCCATTGAGATGAACGGAGAAATATCACAGATCGCTTTAGAGTGAAACACTGAAGCCTAAAGTCAGAGAGTGTTCGGTGAGTGAACATATATCTGAGCTAAACTTATACTTAGCCTCCAACGCACACACTTGCGAGTAAAACCTGAGAATTTATTAGCCTTTGGCTAATATCAGACATAAGTTAGTCGCCAGAGTAAAGATTTAGTCGCAATGTAGAGGGTTGGTTTGGTCTATTGGTCCGTGCAAAGCTACTGTCCTGGCATGCATTATACAGCGTGCTTAGTTGGGTGTGTGGATCCATGGGGATCATTGCTATTCTATTGTTATATATAGACTTGTCTATATGCAAAACCGCAAAGGAAAAACTTCAATTTTTCGTACATTTGCTGTTGTGTGAAAGTACCGTTAGCAGTCTGCACTGAAATGGAGTTGATCATCTCTGTTGATGTTCATCGGTGAGATCTGACACGGCTCTCTTACAGACTCTGTTAGTGAACAGTCAAGATCTGCAGAGAAGGAGAAGCAGACTGGTGTGTTGAGTGAGACATGTGTCAGCATCAGCACAGAGCTCACTGAACACCTCCATCATGCTGAATGTGACTCACACCCTGGAGACTTTAAAGTGCACACAACTAAAAGTTAAGAAACCTTCTGGAAAAAACAAAGGCCCTCCATTTTAAAAGCAAATCACAATCTATGTATCTCTCTATCTATCTCTCTCTCTATCTATCTATCTATCTATCTATCTATCTATCTATCTATGTATATATATATATATATATATATATATATATATATATATATATATATATATATATATATATATATATATCCAATAATAGTCAATAATAGTCAAAAGTAGATAAAAATATTATGACTCTCTTAATCTGATATGTGTTTTGCTCAGAGCAACCATCTGCATGTTTCATGAACATTATGAAATTAAATCATATTTTGGAGGCTAAAAAGGTCAATATTTTTGTAAAAATGTTGGCCACCATTGTATTTTTTTAATTTAATTTGTGTTAATGAACAAGTTGAACAGATTTCCTGAGATAATTGTGACACTGACTGAAAGTATTGTGTGTTAATGGAACGGATCTCAACACTGTGGAAAAGAGCAGCTACTGTATGTCTTCATAAAAGAGGAAGTACATATTTCACAACTTCCTTGAGTAGCTCATGTGACAAGTAGACTTTTCTGATCCTGTCATGTGGTTTTGTGTCAGTGTTTGGTATTGAGTTTAATGTCCAGGTGTGTGTGTGTGTGTGTGTGTGTGTGTGTGTGTCAGCAGCTGTGCCAAATACACACGTACTGGAGGATTTATTGTACAATTATCTTGCTCTTTTATTATTTTATTTTCAGCTTGTGGTTTTGGATATGCAAGTCTAACCAATATATATATATTTTATTACTTTTGAATATTACCAAATTCATTTATTTATCTCAATGTTTAGACAAAAATAGCATTTTGTTCTAGGTTTTTTTTATTTTTTTTTAAAGGTATAGTTCACTCAGAATTGAAAATGGTCATCATTTACTAAAGTCTCTCCCAATTGGCAGATAACAGATAGAGAATACAAATGATTTTATCGAATGATACAGATGATCGGCTGATACATTAGCTCATCCCTAAAACTAAAACCATAAAATATGTTTAGATCTTTTTAATATTTTATTTCAGCTGTATGCCATGGGAGCATTTATCATTATTAACTTGCTGAAGTAAAATAATGAACTAAAACAGAAATATAAATGTATGGAAAACTATAGACATAGTTAAGAAACAAAAACTAATAATTAAAAAAAAAAAAAAAAAAAAAAAACCTTAAACAAACATTTCAGTGAAAATTGTAAATTATTAACTATTGAGAAAACTATAATAATTTTTTTATATCACTAAAATAAATAATTGTAATATATATATATATATATATATTAGGGATGTCAACGATTAATCGATGATCGATTAATTGTCGATAAGAGATGCAATCGATTAAGGCTATCGATGGTCGGTTAACCGATTCAATGTTGGGCTGCGTGCGGCTCATGCGCACTCAACACGTGCGAGCGGCTGTGAGTGACGGTGACGATATATAAAAGCATCATCATTCATTCACAATGTACAAATTAAGCTTTTAATGTGATTTAAACTTTAAAGTACATTAAAATAGAAACAACATAAAAGTTCTTCAATATTAAATGCAATAGAAATGTAGTTACTAATCATTTAATCAGATAACTGTTTTATATCGTGCGCTTTGCAGGGCTGCGGGACACAGTGACAGGACAGGTAGTCTATTCATTCCTACAACTTGTTAATTCATTCCTACGAATTATTAATGTGGCAATTGTCCATGTTTCATTAATTTTGTTCCCTAAATAACCCATGATTTAAGTGAAATAAGGGAACAAATTAATAAATCGAACGAATTCTTAATTCATGAAATCTTTAATTTCCCTTCCCATGTTTACCACAGTAAGAGATGCGAAAACAGTTATTAAAAGCGAAAGATAATAAAATAAACCTGGGAAATTAGAGGGTTAGACTATGAAGATTTAGGAAAAGAAACAATGCCTAAATATACTGAATTTGTGGAAATTCGTGACCAACCGGCAAACCAGAACAAAGCCGCGTAAATGAAGACTATGGGGTCCAAAAGCATGGTCGCGATCTAACATTTTCCAGTTAACCTATTATTCCTCTAATAAACAAAGCTTTTATACCACACTTGTCATAATCAGATCTTATCATTTCTAAATAAATAATTGCTGGATTCAAAACAGCGATTAATAGGCGCTGTGACCGACACATTCCTGGAGCATTCAGTTTAAATAGACCGTAGTATACCGGTCCTGTCTGCTGTTATGCCAAGGACGTTTTTGCTCATATGAAGAGGATCATCTTTTCCGTCTATATGCGAATGCGTGTTAAGTACAAGCCTAGTTTACATTATAAATAATAGTTTAACATTCAAATACATTGCGAATATGGAAACATTTCGATTTGTGCCGAATATAACCTCCAAATAAATCTAGCCAAAGCCGCGCTCGCTCATCCTCGTCTGCACGCATGCACTGTCACGATCTAATTCACTGTATGCCGGATTTTTAAAAATCTGGGACAGATTTCTATAGGACAGAATCCAGCAGGATCAAATTAATGTGAGCAACTGTGTTTTGGTGAAGCAGCGCCGATGTAGTTCACTTAATGTGCAGCGCAGTCACACGCGCTCCACATTTCGGATAATTTTATACAATAATGTCAGTTGAAAACATTGCAATTGTGCTTTAAAATACAACAACGAGCACCACAAAACCATTTAAAGATGTGCGTTCAGCGTTCTCCGTGCGGGATTGGAAACTGTCAACAAAGTAAAATGACCTCAAAATTATGGCGCGCTCTCTTCATTTTATCAAATGATCATAATCGCATCTATTCATTTTATAATCCTGCTACTAGCATTTTATTCAGACTAAAACCTCTTTAATTCAAGTGAGAAAGCGTTTTGTGTGTGTGTGTGTGGCTTTTGCACATCCTGTCATACCGCTGACTGTGTGCCTGCAATAGACGCATTTTCCAGTATTATGGTTAACGATTAATCGATTAATTGATCGTTAATTTAAACGACGATCGATCATGGAAATAATCGTAATTTGACATCCCTAATATATATATATATATATATATATATATATATATATATACTGTGTATCAAATCAGTGATTCACTGATGCTCTGTTCCTGCTCGGTCCTTCAACACCACTGCAGTGTCAATCTCTTACTGCTCTTGACTGCATGATGTTTGTTTTAGTAAAATGTTATATTGTTGTTTATAGAGTAATATTATGTAGTGTTTTTTCTGATCATATCAGAAATTATTATTGTATGTTATTGTTATTTTATGTTAGCTATTTTGGGTTTATTTTTTTTTTAGAACTTTAAAAATAATATACTATCAGTTTTTTTTATGGTATGCTAATATTGATCACCCCTTACTGCAAATGTAGAAAAACATGTGTTTGTGTCGGCATAGTCAGGTCGACTGTCTGGAGTTCAGGAAGCTGTTTTTCCAAGCAAACCAAAGCATCTGTCTGATTCTGCACGAATCATCTTCCATACGCATAGTAGATGGATCCCATGATGCATTAGTGAGCAGACATTGGCCGTCCTCTTCATGTGGCTTTGCTTTTCTCTGCTGTTTTTGGAGTGTGTTCTCTCTCTCTCTCTCTCTCTCTCTCTCTCTCTCTCTCTCTCTCTCTCTCTCTCTCTCTCTCACACACACACACACACACACACACACACACACACACATGCCTGTACTGAGCTCGGCTGCCCTCATTCATCCTCATGTTTTATTAGCATACAGTATGCAATATTCTAATCAAATATTAATTGTATTACTTAAATAATACAATAATTCAAATAACTTTATTTAATTTTGAATAAACCATAAAAAAAAAGGAATAAAAATATGTAAAACTCTGAGCTTGGTTTTAAATTAATTATAATAAAAAAAATAATAATATAAATACTTAATAATGAATAAATAAATAGGGTGCTAAACACTTTTGCACATGCTTTAAAGATGTTATTGGCTGTGTGAAAGCTGTAGTGTGTCCTGAGTGTGAGGAAGTGCTGGGCTGATCAGATCAGACCCCCTCCGAACACTCGAGACCCTCTTCACAATATACACAGGGTGGGTCACAGGAAGAGAGGAAATGACTCAATCCCATGGAAAACTCTACTGTTACCACACACTCTGCCATGAGTGTGCACATTCTTCCAATAAGACACATTAATGTTAAAGCGTACGTGTCCAGCTTCTCTGAGATTCACCGTTCTCTCCCGGCCTTTCCTGTTTTCATCCATCTTCCAGGTCTCTCTCCCACACAGCTCCATCTTTTATTAATCAGTTTTCCTCCTCACCCCAGAGTGCTCCATGCGTCTCACGGTCGAGAATCCTTTGAGATTCAAGTGGCTCTTCCGCATAAAAGACGCTGCTTCAAAAGACTGAGAACACAATGCAGCGGCCGTTTCTGAGCCAGGTTTCACTGTCAGGGGTTTGTTAGATTTCACAAATCTCAGCGCACATGATGCAGCTGACACCTGACCACTGCAGATAGAAATAAAGATGGTGCGCTTTAGGATCGGCTGTATCAGGTTTAGAGGCTGTGAACTCGGGGCTCCTAGTTTCCTGCTCAGGGTGTGTGCCTCAGCTCTTTCCTCTGATGACATCATGCTTGTGTGTGTGTGTGTGTGTGTTAGTCACGGCAAGTTCAGTGTGGGGATTTGTGGGAAATCTGATCAGAAGGAAAGTTTCAAGTCTCTGTATTTATGATGACAAAAAAAAAAAAAGTATATATATATATATATTAGGGGTGTAACGGTTCACAAAATTCACGGTTCGGTTCGATACGATACACTGATGTCACGGTTCTGTTCGGTTCGGTTCGATACGTTTTAGATACAGCAAAATGTAAAAACATCTCAACTTTTCAGAATGCCGCAAGCGCACCGCGGGTCATGTGACAAGAACTAACCAATCAGCTTCATCCTTTCCCGTAACAACGTTGAGAGCTCAGCCAAGATGAAGGATCAGCTGATCATAGTTGTATATGGATTGCAATTTTGAAATAAATTTAGTAGCAGAGCTACTGCAAGCGATTTTTAGAGCTGCAAATCCATTTATCCTTCGCTGAAATTTCCGCGTCTCATGGAGAGAGCACGTCATTGTTGCTTAGCAAAGACAGACGCCTCGAGAGCGCTTCTGCCCAAGCGCTTTGGAAAGGAGGAGAAAGACTCCAAAGTTGGAATCCAAAGTGCACCCAAACACCAGACCTGTTGGTTATTGGAGGATCTTCTCATTTCTAGTCTGTTAAACGCATTGGCTATTTTGCAACGAGCCTTCAGCGCGTACTGAGTGAGCGAGCGCCTGCTGAGTAGCCTAACATAAACATATAAGATGGTGTTTTTTTCTTCTTCGGGAGTGTCAGGGGCGTTGCCTGTTACGTTGTTTGGGTTATTGGGCTACCTTGTTGAACGCATATCATTATATTTCTCTCTCTCTCTTTTTTTTTTTTTTTCAAATATAATTAATTACTCCAACGAACCGTTCGGTATACATAATGCGTACCGCGTACCGAACCGAAAGCGTCGTACCGAACGGTTCAATACGAATACGCGTATCGTTACACCCCTAATATATATATATAGTACATTTTATACATTTTACTATATTAGCGGCCTGAAGGTCTGGGTTGTAAAATTAAATTACATTTAATTTAATTTAAATTAAAGTCTCTCTGTTGATGATGACTGGAGTATTGGTGGTAGACAAAATACATAAATATTACTACAAGCTATACAAATATAAAAGCAAACACAATATGTATTTTGTAGTATATATTACTGTAAAATGAAATAAAAACTACTGGTGGAGTAAGGGTTATAGTCGAACTGTTCTTGGATCCCACAGTCGCTGGCTCTGCCCCCTAGTGTTGGCATAATCACATAACATGGTTAGAACATACTATTTTTACAGTGTTTATGCTGTGCAATGAATAGACATTTTCATTATGAAATGATGATTAAAATACATCAAACACAATTTATTTACACAGTAGTACAGTGGTGTGACCGTTTCAGACAATATAATATTATTATTATTTTAATTACTATTATTTTTGCATAACATATATATATATATATAACATATATATATATATATATATATATATATATATATATATATATATATATATATATATATATATATAAAAGAGCTGTAATAAAATAAAAATCAAAATATAACATTATTTAGTTGTATTAGATTAAATAGCTTGATTCTTGCTTTGGCAATCAACTGAAATCTATTTTAAATTGAAGGACTAACATAACTAAAAATTACTGCTGATTATATTAAAAAAATGTCAAAATCACATAAAAATTAGAAAGAAATTCAAAAATAAGAAATTCTGAATAATAATACATATTGTAATAGTACATAAATTCTACGTAAAAGAAACCGTTCTCAACACAGTCAGAATTTTTCTTTCACATATCCCCGTATGCTATGTGTTTGTGTTTTGGCTCGCCGTGACTAAATGATTTCCATCATTCTGTCAGAAATAGAAGATTCTTTTTTGGGTTGTTAATAGTAAAACTAGAATAGAAATTGAAGCCTCACTCTTAAATAATAAATCGTCTTTCTCTTTTTCTCTCCTCAGAGCTCAACATGGAGTACAATCCTTCGGACCACCCGCGCGCCAGCACCATCTTTCTCAGCAAGTCTCAGACAGACGGTGAGAGACTCCATGTCTTCTGACGGTCTCCCCGTAAGCTTGAATGCTGGAGGGGAACGTTAATTAAAACGAAACGGCAGTCAGGACTGCTTCGGTCTGATCCAAACGAATCAGGAGGCGACCGCACAGATAGCACTGACTTAGTCAGACCAAACATCCCCTCCTCGGAGAAGACTTGAATAATAGTTTGATTTAACACGATTCCCCTGGGTGATTATACTTTAACTGTCAGCTCTTCTCAGAGGGGGATATTTCTACCCAGGCTAATCATATGATATTTGTCTGGTAATGTTTTGTGACTCTGGTCTCTCAGACGTCTTGTGATTCTAGAGACAGTATAAAGGGGAAATTCAGTGATATAAACTAAATTAGTGGAGTATGGACTGTAGAGACAGGAGTAAGTTAATGCCGGCCTTGTTATCCATGCTCAGATTTAATTTAGAAACCTTTTTGTTTTTCAGTTATTTTACCCAACAAGAAAGGTACGTTTGATCTCAGCCTGTTTGTTAGTCTGCTACTGTGTTGTGTCGAAGCTTTATAGATTCAAAATGTCTTTAGTTTCAATTTATGTTGCAAGCTGTTATTTGTTCAGGAATCTTCTTCGAAGCGTTAGCTTGTTAAGCTACAAGCTACTTCATTCAACTGCACCGAAGCTACACTTTTGTAGATAGCTATGCTAAAAGCTAACCAAAAGTTGCTAATTATTTTGCAGCTGCTTAATGGGGCAACAGATTAATATCATTAAATAAAACCACAGCGGTATTTTCAGACATTTACACACAGTTTAGCATCATTGAGGGGTAATGCATGTTGACAGTGTCTGTGAATCTGTCCATTTGTCTGGCTGTGCAGCTGATTGTTTAGATTCATGTACGCTTTTCTGTCATCTGTAGGTCTCTAGTGCTGTAGTTTAAATTAAAAGGTATGATATTGATGAAAAATAGTCAAACTGCTAATATATGAGAAGAAACACTAGCTTTCAAATTTGTGTGTGTGTGAGGGGCTCCAGGGACTTTGATAAAATGTCTATCCCACATGACCGCACACACAATGCCTCTTCACTTACACCTGCAGTCTCAGTTTGGGTCAGGCTTTTAGCACATTACCTGTCAGTCAAAGTAACTGGCCCCGCCCATCTTATTGGTAAGATGTCTCAGAGGTCTCTTTTGTACAAGCTACCAGACAAACCAAACCGACATCAAAGAAAAAAGATGTGCTTAAACACACCGCAAATAGCATCGGGTACTGTTGTAAACGAGATTCAAAAAATCCCAAACCCAGCTGGGCCTTTTTCCAGTACTTTTCCTCTCCGTGTAATAACGGAAACATTTATTTCATTGAAAACAAATAAATAAGTCCAAAGCGTTCAATTTCAGCTTCTTTTTCTTATTTATTCAGAAATTTTACGCACTAGACAAACTGATTCTGTCAGAAATAATAATATTCCAAAATTTCACTGGGTTTAGTATAATTATTTGATTATTTTGCGGTATGGGTTTGGTGAAGTGTGCTAAAAAAAAAACATTTTCAAAGTTTTCGAAACTTACAACCTAATCAGTCTGTACGTAAAGAAATGAATGAATTCATTAACTCATCCTAAAATTGAGTTTTGGACTGGCAAACTACTACTTTGCAGCCGATTCCCAATGGATTTAGAGGACAATTACTCCTAGTCGCCCCTTCATTTAAAAAAAATAATAATTTTGAGTGTGAAAAGTGTGAAGGTATCGTCCATTTGGGGAGATGCACACACAGTTAGCGGAGGTTCACAAAGCGTAGCCAGAGAAAAGTATAAACAAGGTGTTTACACACTGGACGAAAAGCTCAACGCTGCCTCATGTTCACTTCAAGAATTAATAAAGTTATGTTGATTAGTTAAAAAAAAAAAAACAGAGCAAACGGAAAGAGATGGCTCTCTATATAAATCATACGGACTGTATTAGCATCACAGAAAGACCAACATTTTGCTGAAAACGCACAATACATCCACATAGGATGAAGTCATTATTTAAATATTATACCAATATAATGAGATTTTATGGAAAACTATGTGAGTGGTGTGGCAGGATTTTGAACAGTCTCTGCCAGTGTGAAAACACTCATAGAAAACAATGTGTTCAAATTTTAAAGACGTGTCGCGGCGCTGTGCTTCTTGTCCAGTGTGTGACCCCCCTTTACTCTCATGCCCGGATGCATTCCCAAATTTGGCAGTCTGGAAATTTGATTAATTTAATGCGAATTGGTACTCTGTAGTACCAATGTAATTCGGTCGGTGCTCTTAAAAGTACCAAGATTCTTACCCATAAACGCAATTACTACAGATTTTATGCATGAGAGGAAATAACTCTCCATACCAGCAGAGGGCAGTAGTTTGTATTCATCATTTAAAAAGAGAAACCTAAAAGGCTAGGATTGCGGATATACAAAGCATCGCTTACCATTTTCACCATTGGTTTGATCTCACAGCCTTCTATATGTACTTCTATATGTAAATGACCTCTTTATGTTTGGTTAACCTCATCAAGACATATACTGATATATAAATATTCATGGGCTTAAACTAACATGCTCATGGTTCTTATCTTAAAACCACAATCTAGAATGCTTCTGTGTTTTAAAGAAGCTTTTGAGAATGTAACAGTATGTGTACTTAGTAGTATGTATGTGCTCATTAAACATTGTTCCACAGAGACCAATGATGGCAAATAAATAGAAAGGTTTATGAAGCTTTTAGAGAGCAAACAACTTTTGAAAGTATTAAGTCTTGGCAAACATCACCAGCACAGTTTGATAGGTTGTGCAACTGCTGCATGATCATTTTAGTAAAACTTTACTAATTAGTTTAGCTAAATTGTGGCCACAAATAAAAAATGGGTTCCCTCACTTTGATTTCATTAAAATTAAGGCACATATTAGTATGGTCATGATGCACTAAAATGAGGGAACAAATTTAGTCTTCAGATTGAATTCTTAATTTATCAAAAAATAAATAAAGTAGGAAACTGATTCTTTATCTGTGGCCACAATGGATTTTTGTCTGAATATAATGTGCATGGCTTCATAGTTAAGAGAGAACACGACACTTGCTTAAATGCCTATAACAACATTTTTATCGCTTATAACTTATGGAGAGAAATTGTGCAGACACTGTACAACGATGAAGCATCTTAGCATGCATATGTCGAGCACTTTCAAACACGTGCAAAAAAATTAAATAAAAATTGTATACTTTGAAAGAGTATGGTTTCGGCCTTACACAATCAGTAACTGTTTGCATCAAAGCTTATTGTATTTCTTGGCTAGAATAACCCCCAAATTGGACCAGACGTCATGCTGATAGTCAAAGATCTTTCTAAGAGACTAACCTGCAATATTATTTTAGAGAAATATTAGGGACACATTAATTAAAACACTTTTTTTTTCATTTATCTGCCCCCCAAACTGTTAATGAAATACTGTCCAACCGTTTAAGACCTCAGATTGTTAGAAACATCCCTCTTGATATTACTGATATAACTTTAACTGTGGCCCTTGTCTTTTTGTCTCTCTCTGATGATCTGTAGTGACTGCTAGAGTTACTAACTATGCGTTTCTTTTAACAGTTCGGGAAAAACGGAAAAGCCTGTACGTCAACCATGTAAGTAGCAGCGGCCATGACCTCAGTGGACATTTATTTTCTGTTTCTCATAATGCTTGTGTCTGTGATGAAGATGTCTCCCCACGTGTCACAACACCCACAGAACTAATCAAATCCCACACTCAGCCACATGGGAATGCAGGAACCAGTGTTGCATGAGTCTCTGAGCTTGTGTTGCATCATTAACAGCATTGCTTTTCTGTTCCACTCTTGTGCATTCTAATGTAATTGTTGTAAAGAAGTAGTTCACCCAAAAATGACAATTTGCTGAAAATTTACCCTCATGCCATTCAAAACGAAGAAGGGTTTGTTTTTCATTGGAATGAATTTGGAGAAATATAGCATTACATCACTTTCCCATCAATGGATCTTTGTTAGTGAATGGGTGCCATTGCCAACAGAGTCATCTACATCTTGGATGGTCCATGACTGGCTACATTTTCAGTGAATTTTCATTTTTAGGGGGACTATTCCTTTAATATGCATGACTTCATTTTCTTCATTTCATTACCGCATGCTATTCATACACGATTTGCAATGAATAGCTTATGTTTTGTTCCTATTTTAACGTCTTCTATTACTTTGCAAGTTAACACACATTGCGGAGTCAAAGGTAAATATTTGCTCATTGCTCTGTTTACTTTCCTTAAACTGTGATATTGTGTCTCTTTTGACATTGTAATGATTTATTTGCATTGTTAATGTTGCTTATCGGTTTGAAATCTTGCATAATACATTGCTGTGTTTCTATTGTAATGGATTGGGATTTGAACCCACACACACACACATTAAGTGAGAATCACTCTCAGGAATGAATGAGATGATAATGGCTTCTCTGGGGCTGCAGGTGGCATAATTTTCAGCCCATTTGCTAAAAGTGTGTGTTTGTATGTGTTTGATGATAACTGATATTCTAATTTGCACTCTGTGTGTCCTTGTTCTTCCAGCAACATCCATCTGGCCCAATGAGACGCAAGTACAGCTCCTGTTCGACGATCTTCCTGGATGACAGCACCGTTAGCCAACCAAACCTCAAACACACTATTAAATGGTACTGATTGACAAGGCCCCTTGTTGCATTGAATTATCCAGGAATAGTTTATGAATGACACTTTGCATCATACATACTGTAGTATGTTGTGGAGTCCATATTATTCACTGTTCTGCTGAGTGATAAAAACAACAACATATTCTTTCATATGCACATAGCAAAGTTTGCGAGGACAATGCAATAGCAGCGCAATACAAAAGACAACTTCTCTTTCAGCTTGAATTTATTTGATGCTTTATCATGTTGACTACCGTTTTATCAGCTTCTTTCTGCTATTTCTTCTGTTTGCAGTGTTGCCCTCGCAATATACTACCACATAAAGAACAGGTATGTTTTTCATTTCCCTCTACAGAGAGATATATCTCCCTACCTACCAACCATACTTTTATATCGTCTTTTTCTCTGTCTCTGGCTCTATTTTAAATCTGTAATACCATAGAAACTCTCAATGCGTTATATAACCTTCAGACTCCAAGGCTTCAGAGCTGCTGAGATATAACTTTTAGACAAGGTTCCGGCAATGTATGAATACAGTGCAGAATAAGTATCAGTCTTCCCATATATAATTCCAATTCACCCTTCTTCTTTCAGAAATGTGGACGGGCGAATGCTGTTAGACATTTTTGATGAAAAACTTCATCCGCTTTCAGTAAGTGGTTCATTTCTGCAGCTCATTTATAAGACATCTAGTTACAAGTTTGAACGTCCCGAAACTTCCTCTTCCCTCAGAAATCGGAGGTGCCGTCAGACTATGACAAGCACGACCCAGAACAGAAACAGATCTACAGATTCCTTCGTACGCTCTTCAGTGCCGCCCAGCTCACGGCTGAGTGTGCCGTAGTTACTCTGGTGAGTGAAAGGTCATGTGACTGGACGGCGGACAAATGAAAGTTCATCTGTGTCTTTTTGGATTGGCTGGTAACAAGTTAAAACAGGGTTTACCAACAGTGACGTGGATTTACCATCACTCAGGTGAAAATGGGTGTCATATTTAGCGTTTTATTCGTGGGCACTAAGCCCAGCAGCTGTCTGAGGGTCACCGTTCCTCCTCGGTGATGAAATCCTTCTTTTGAAGCCTCATCCCTTCTCACTTCCCCAACCAAATACCTTCCTGAGCCGTCATTAAACAAGTTGTAGACATACAAGGGGCTGTGAATGCTTGAAGAGGGCTTAAGTTTGTGTGTGTGTGTGTGTTTAATAGGGTTTTAATCTGTACTTACAATCCAATGGTTGTCTCGACCTCTGATTGTTCCAATGGGCTATTCACATTCTCATCTGATGTATTGCAAATAAAAAAGAAAGGCAAGAGTGTCTAATCTAATTGGTTTTAATCAATTTATTATCTTTATATGACTGAAATATCTGCCCTAAAAATAAACATAGATATCCCTATGATTACTTTACTATTATTACTTGTAAAACCTTTATCATATACCTATTATTATTATTATTATTATAGTACCACCAAAGATTTCAGACCTGTATATCATATGAAACGCTAACTTTGGTAGATTAAGTTAAATATCAGTCAGTCTCTTTCTAGATGGTTTAATAAAAACTGCAAAGTGGACCAGACTTGATACATATAGTCAAAATCTGAATTTGATAAAAATTCAGTTTTGAGTGCAGTTTTAGTGTAGATATTTTGTATGAGTTTGGGATCGGTGTTGTGTTGTCTGTACACTGATAGACTTCTCAGATGAACAGATTGTTTGTCTTTCTTTGTTTCTAAATGTAGATTGAGACTGGTTTAGCCTGTTCCTTGACCTGTAGGGGGCAACAGGTGCGGAGATGCTGGTGAAAGCTGATTGGCTGTTGCTGGTTGCTTCAGTTATTGAAAGGAAACTATGAGTCACTGCACACAGTGAACTTCATGGGAGACTGATTGACTTGAAAAGTACACTATCAAATAGGGATGCACGGTAAATATCGCCTGATATTTAATGCGCATCTTGTCAGTAATGGCGGTTCTGTAATCAGCGGTAAATCTCTACACGTGTGTGATTTCACGAGGAGCAGCTTTACTACACAGAGCCATTTTTCACTGACAAAACAATTAATTATTCAGTACTATGAGTAATATATCTCCCTATTTATCATGACAACAAAATAGTGTTTTTATTGTTAACTAACACTAAATCATTTTTATTACTTAAAATATAGCTGTATTTCATTTGGAAACCAAGGTCCTAGAGTCTGGAGGAAGGGTGGAGAAGCTCATAGCCCAAGTAGCTTGAAGTCCAGTGTTAAGTTTCCAAAGTCTGTGATGATATGGGGTGCAATGTCATCACAATTAAAAGAACCAAAGACTTCTTTTCTTCAGACTTTAGTCTGTGTGCATTGAATTTATTTAATACACCAGTTTCACAATTTGAGCTGAATTACTGAAAGAAATGAACCCACGGAAGACCCGCGGAAACCCTGTTAATGTTACCTTGGCATTAAAATAAAATACATTTAAGCTAAAGTACTGCAGTTTCTAATACTAAATCAAAACTGAAATGACGCAAAATATAAATATATATTTAAAAACATTTTTATTATTAATATGACAAAAGCACATAAAAATGACACTAAAAAAAACTACAAATATTCCAAAATTGGATGCATATGAATAATTTAATAGTATATAACTAACCCTTATATAACACTTTATGGTAATTTGTCCTCTTAAAATGTTTATGACTCATCTGAATCAAAACTGAATGATGTTTTCATAGCTCTACTCTGGTTAATGGTTTCTATTAGGCTGCTGACCAATGTCCCTGGAGAGTTTTTGTAGGTTGTTGATTTATCAATTGTAGGTGTGTAATTTTTTCCCATTTGCTGACACTTGTTCATCTTGAACAGTGTCGAGGAGATTAGCTCACAAACATACTCTCATAAGCACATATTTAATGCACCGCTGCCCACGGGTGAGCCAGAGCCCCCCGGTGCAGTGGAAGCAATTAAACGTGTGATTTCTGTCTTACACTTTGCACAAACAAAATTGAGCTCTTATTAGATTTCATTCCCACTGTGAGAAAACGAATATTATTTGACATTGTTGTCCCCAATTTGTGTGTGTGTGTGTATGTGCATTTGCGCTGCTTAGTGCTTCTACATCTTTTTTTTTTTTTTGCATCACATTGCATACATCATGCATTTTTCATTTCATAAGGCCTTCTTTGTTCGCCTACATCCATCAGCAGTGTTTATGAATGCATAAGACGCCCATGGCTATAGCATAATGTCTTACTCCACGTCAACAGAGCACATATTTACAATTCTACCACTCAATAAGTAATGTTTATAACTTTTCTTTAGAAGTACACAGAGAAATATTATTGGAGTTACTTAAGAAGCCAACACTTTTGCTAGTGATCATCCTCATTAATTTTTTTGCCATTAAACATATCAGTTGCCTTTGTCATGTTACATGTCCAAAAGACAGTAAAAGTACATAGAATCATGTAGCATGTTAAAAAGAGGTGTGCTATTTTTTTCATAATGTATTGCTAAAGCAACAATCTTTAAAGTGTATAAAACAGAATAAAGGGCTCCGTAATCTACCTGTTCTCCTTCAAAATTTCTGTGGTGTCAGTAGACAGAGAATTTATGTGCACCTCAGGAAGCAGTTTGATCAGAATATATTTTTCTCTCATCTTTATGATATAAAATTGAAATGCCTTAAGGTTTAGGGAAATAATGTATCCGTGTGATTTTGGAGTCAGTGGTACAGAGTGAGTTTTTGTTAGGCAAGTGTGTATTTTTGCCTTATTTTTTCAAAAACCATGAAATATAGCAAAAATTCCAGAGCCAAGATTAGCCATAATCTTTTAAATACTGAAAAATAACTTGAAGCAATTATCAAATCATTGCTTTCACATTAATTTGTATAATGCATTTTTGAAATGTAGATGGCAGAAAATGTTTGTTGCAATAATTCTTATCGGCTCCTTATGAAGAGAATCTTAAATTGAATCTCAATGAGGCCCAGTGAGGAGTCACAGGTAACGGTGTCAAGGTGGTGAAGTGTTGGAGAAAAACCTTAAAGAGAACCAAACTAACCTAATCCAAATTTTTGTTCATATTTCCAAAGGGCAGCATGTATATTGAAAACAGCAGGGGGCCTAACACAGATCTGTGTGACACCCCATACTTACTAATGCTAGATTTGCTAGTTCCATGTTTAAACAAATTGGTAACAGTCCATTCTAAACCAGCTTAAGGCAATGCAGTTCTCTAATCAATGTTAGAGTATGACCATGATCAGTTCCTGTGGCTCCGTCGTAGAGCATTGCGTTAGTAGTGCAATAGGTTGTGGGTTAAATTCCCAGGGAACACACATACTGGTAAGAAATGTATAGCATGAATGCACTGTAATTCGCTTTGGATAAAAGCGTCTGCTAAATGCATAAATGTCGATGTAAATCTATAGTGTAAAAAGCACCCAGCTCTAGTAAAAATGGAGTGAAATGCAGTCTTGGTCATATACCAGACGCAACTCATCTGTAATTCTAAATACAGTCTCTGGTCTATGATGGGCCCTGAAACCTGACTGAAATTCCTCATAAACTTTGTATTTACATAGCACTTACAACGTTTTTAAAGGATTCATTGTTCATGTCCAAAATATTACTTTTCTATTAGTGCTGTTAAACTGAATGGTGTTTGTTTGCAGTTATTATTATTATTTTTTTTACCAGTGAGGCATCAGGTGTTTTTGTTGGTTGGCTGAGCATGTGTGTCTGTTTGTCTTTCGGCATTCATGTCCCATGACCTACGTGTCAGTCTTGCAGTAACCACATATTTGCAGTGACGCTGTTGTAACCTTGCGCCAAAAACAGAAATGCTAGGGTCAGTCACCAGAATCTAAAAACAAACATTGGTTTCTTCAAATTTGACTTGATTGACAAGATTCTCATAATTGGCATATTAGTCAAATCTCTTTAATGTTTAACTTAAAATGGATGTACTTTTTTTTTTCTTCTGTCAGGTGTATCTGGAGAGATTATCAACATATGCAGAGATTGACATTTGTCCTGCTAACTGGAAGAGGATTGTTTTGGGTGCTATCCTGTTGGCATCAAAAGTGTGGGATGATCAGGCTGTATGGAATGTTGACTACTGCCAGATCCTCAAAGACATCACCGTTGAAGACATGTAAGTGTGTGTCTCTTGCACCGCTGAAGTAATTTAATACTGTATGTAGGAAAAAAAGCTACAGTGGCTTTGTCGGTTCCAAACTTCCATTTTTATTATTGATACTTTGCACCAGTTTCCTTGGAAGCAACACGTATCTTGAACACAATAGTTTTGATAACCAGATGAAAATGGTGCTTTACTCATTAAAGTTTTATGTAATATTCCAATGTTTCATACAAGTTAAATTCGCTTTGGTGGATGGAAACAAAACTTTGCTGCTCAGCCTTCAAACATTTTTTTAATATATGCTGAATTACAGCTAACGTAAAACTTTCATGATGTAACAGATTCTGCATAATAAGCAAGATAATCACCTATAAATAAAGCAATAAGGAACAGGCATTATAAGGGTATGTTTTAATTTTATGTTGAACACAGAGGTTGGTGCCCTCCACAAATCATGTATTGTGGTATAACATTTACTTTATCTATTGGCAGCTTTTCTAAGGTTCTAAGCATAAATAGAACTGGTATGTACGATTTTTATGATGTTCTTCAGAAACTACATCCTAGAGACCTTAAGGTACCATACATAATATTCCAGAAAGCAAGGTACCAAGAAATTGAGCTGACACATATAAAGAGTGATACTTGAGACTTTCAGCATGTTGTCACATCTGCCCTTTCAACTCCTGCTGAGCACAGTTATTCTAAAGGCCGTCCTGACTAAAGATTCAGTGGAGGCGGCAGTCATATTGTTCTCAAAGCACACCACAAACAGCATGGAGGACCATAGAGTGTGGGTTTGTGGGTGTGTGTTGTCTTTTTATTGTCAGAGGCTTCACTGATAGTTATATTAAGCTGGTTGGTTTCTGCATGCGTTGGAATAATTATGCGGTTTGTAGGAAGGGGTGACAATACATTGTTTATTTTGAACTTTGAGGAGTTTCATCTGTGGTAAGAAATTGGGGGGTGAATAAAGTAAGATTTTTAAAATGAACAGATGATCAGGGCTTGTCTTTTTCAGGATTGAAGTTTTAAAATGAAAAGACATAAATTTTCATTGAAACATGCTAAATCAGAATTCCCTTGAATAGCTAAGCTGTCAAGATTTCCTTTTTACTTATTTCCACCCACTGACAAATGTCAAAAGCAACATACGCAAAACTAATCATCTTTGCTTTCTCTCTCCCACCAGGAATGAGCTGGAGCGACAGTTTCTGGAGCTGCTGCAGTTCAATATTAATGTTCCATCAAGCGTCTACGCCAAGTACTATTTTGACTTGCGTTCACTTTCAGAGGCGAACAACCTCAACTTTCCCCTTGAGCCTCTCAGCAGAGACAAGGCCCAGAAACTTGAGGTGAGTGGTCGATACTACTCTAGATCATTAGCACACATATAGCTTAAGATATTTATCTCCATTTGTCACTCAAGATCTCTTCATATCCCAGTATGTTGTGGTTTCTAGGTTTTCATGAGAAGTCCAATATTTCAGCAAATTGTAATACTGAATCTGTTAGCATTATTCCAGCAAGTTACAAAGAATATGTCAGTAAGACTTGAAGGCTTGCTTTGGTCCAGCTTTCACTAAGAAGGGATATCATGACATGTTGTATTTGGTCCATTGGTTCAGTAGCAGCAGGCTGAGTAATTACCTCGGCTGTATCCCCATGTGTGCCTTATGCCAGAATTCAGCCTTAATGCTGCCCAATTACAGTCCTGACAAGACCAGGCCTATAATGATGTTAGTTAGTTCAGTTGTGTGTGTGTGCGCACAGTTGCCTTTGGTGGAGTAATAGCCCACTAGCCCATCTAGAGTCAGTGGTCTGTGGGTGGACAGCTCAATCAATCAGTAGTGTGTGATCTAGTTCTTTCATGAGGACCAGTCCCCCTGCTTCCATCTTGCACTAGTCCTCTTTATACGCTCCCACACACAATCACCTGTCATCTCAAAATAATGGACACAAGTTGTATCTTGTCTCAAAAATGACACTTTTTTTCCCACTTATTCTTGGAGGTTGTGGTACTTGGAAATTTGGTTCTTGCATCAGAAAGTACATACTTTTTCTGTGACACCTTCAGTTGTATCAGACTTATATATTATATGACATTTATAACTCTTATAAGTCAGCAAATAATGACTTACAGGTTAATAATAATATAAATGTAGAAAAAGAAAAGGGCCAAAAACAGAACCCTGGGGAACACCTTGAGTAAGATGAGCCTTGTGTTATTTCCACATTTGTGGATTTTTTTTTATAAATAATAATAATTGTAACATTCTGGGCCTGAAAAAGTCAAGCTAAGAAATGTATAAAAGCTGTTGAAGTCATTAACATTTCTAAAATTATTTTTTTATACAAAATATAGAGTATTAAAATGTTTGTTGTGTTTCTTGCAGGCGATCTCCAGGCTTTGTGACGACAAATATAAAGACTTGAGAAAAGGAGCCAAGAAGCACTCAGTGAGTGCAGATAACCTGACAGTGGTCAGATGGTCCCCGGCCATCATATCCTAATAACGGTGGACATTGGGGACTTTCACGAGAGACTGAGAGAAAAAGACTGTCAGAAGAAGCGTTCTCTAAGAGGACACATACGTGCTTAGTAACTCCACTAGACTCTTGAGCCAGAGGTTTTTGTTCGAAAGAGTTTCCTTGCTGGTCGTACGGCTGCTGTATATACAAAACATCCACACAACGATCACTTTCCAACCTGTGGCTTAGAGAAGAGAGGGTGACACTGCTACTGCAGTTCAGAGAAAAATAAAACTGGAGTATGTGAATATAAATGAGGTAGAAAGACGCCCAATGACTGGAACAGCATTCCAACAGCTCCGTGTCATACGTGTTTGTTATTCTAGGTGAGGACGTATTCGTACTGTGTTAACTGATCTCGTATGGTTAAAACAAATTCCACCTGGATGCTCAAGGTTGTGTTGTATCAAGATCAAGAGCCAAAATCAACCACTTCATTCCTTAAAGTATTTCTCTCCAAATAGCTGTGAGCTGATCAAACTATAAAATTACCACTGTTCTTACATAGTTATTTAACATTTGATCTCATTAAGATTTATTTTAAATTAAAGATATCCGTAATGATGGTTAAAATTTGTCTAACAATGCAAATTAATGGGAATATATACAATCTGGACCTCTTTATTTAGTCTGATTATTTTATTGTTTTGTTTTATTGTGTTTATTTCCTTCTATTTGTTATACTCAAAGGCAGTTTGCGCCATTTAGTCTCATCGTAGAAGAGTAAAGGAAGCTGACTTTGTATTTTCAGAAGGAAAGTGGTGTGGAGGGTTTCCATATGAAGTGCTTGGGACTTTACTTTTGGAACACAAGATTCAATAATTGAATGTCTTGAAATAATTAGTTGCAATTTAAAATGTACAATGTCGAATTGACTAAAATTGGAAGTTTCAAAACGGAAATGAAAGGTTTTTCTTCTGTAAAGTCAACAATGACATTCCATCTTCAGTGACCATGAACGTGTTTATTCTCGTCACCATTTTTTAATAACCTCAACAAACACCAGATATACACATGCTGTGTCACTCATTTCCAATTCTCAAAGCAATAAAATGTGCGTTTTATCTATTCCGTACAATACCCATTAGAAAGATTGGAGGTGATATTTAATGATGATTAAAGGCTCCTTGGGAACTCTCAGATAACATTGCGCTAAAATTGGTGCGTCAAAGTCAAAATGCTTATTAAAGTTGAGGCTCCAAGTGCCACTATGATACAAATGTTCGGACTGATTGCAGAGTTTTATTTCTCAATTATGATATGTTACACAGGAGACTAAATTGAATTGGTGAGAAAGAGGAATTCCTGCTGTATCCACTGCCATCACCTGCAGTGCCTGCATTTAGCGGGAAAATGACCTTAGACGTAGAATATGAAATTAATCATTTTATTTTTCTCTTCTCATTAAGACAGCAAAACATGTTTTCGTACTGCTGTCAAACGATGAATCGCATCAACAACAACAACAAAAAATATATTATTATTATTATTATAAATAATTTGTTCTGTGGATATTCATTATGCACACATACAATATATTTTGAAAAAATACATGTATTTCCATGTCTATATTTATATTCAAATTATTTGTTATATCTAAATACATTTAATTTTCTCTGAAATAAATTCATGCATTTGTGTGTGTTTATATATTCATTATAAATATACACAGTGCACATATAATGTAAACAAAGACTTATTTTGAATGTGATTAATTGTTTGATAGCACTCGATTTTAGACAGCAGAATTAGATTTAAAATCAATTCTTCCCAATTCAAAGCAAGTGTTATGTCATCAGATGTGTGTGTGAAAATGATTCCTTATCTTATCTGTTGAGAGGAACTGAGAAATGTTCATTTGTGAGACTTCACTCTGAAACACCTTGAAAATTAGAACTTCCAAACGTCTTTTGTATATTGTACATACTTAAAGAAATTTAATTATGATCTTCAGATATTTATTTGTGACCAGTGTTTACTTTTGTTAATTCCTTAATTCTGGATAAAAAACAAGAAAAAATATAAACATGTCAGTTATTTTATCAGGAATACGTACATCTGTCATTGAGGTGTTTTTTTTTTTTTTCTTCTGTCCTCAGTTATATTTCCAGTTGAGTTTAACCTTTTTTTTTTTTCTTGCATCACAAAAGTGACAAAGCAATTTAACAATGTTTTGTTGATATGAATGTAATTCTGCAATAGATTTTTTTTTTTTTTTTTTACTTTAGCAGCAATGAAAACAGCAATTTATTTTATTAGTAATTGCTTCACATGGCATCAAAATTGCCATTTTTTTTAAGCAGTATGTGTTTATTCTTTTATTAATTATAGTCATTTTTTTCTTCTAGGTATTTTATCTCCAATGCCCAAAAGCGTCTTAATATTTTTACTTGAAAAGAAAAAAAACTAACAAAAAAATAGTTGTATCTAAATATAGTGCACACTTTGTGTCTTTTGTATAAAATACAGTAAGAAGGCTATTTGTGATGCCAACATATCCGACTGGACATACAGGTTAAATATTTCCTGCAAAATCAAAAGCAAAAATTATATTTTGCAAGAAGAAAATTAAGCCCATTTTAGGATGAGAAGATTGTATTTGTCATGTTTGTGGGCTCAAAGGGTTAGTTCACCCCAAAAAGAAAATTAACTTACCCCCATGTTGTTTGTAACACTTAAAAGCTTCATTTGTCTTCGGAACACAATTTAAGATATTTTGGATGAAAACCGGTAGACTTGAGACTGTCCCATAGACTGACAAGTAAATTACACTGTCAAGGTCCAGGAAAGTATTAAAAGCATCGTCAGAATAGTCAGGATCTGTCATCAGTGGTTCAACCGTAACGGTATGAAGCGACGAGAATACTGTTTGTACACAAAGAAAACAAAAATAACAACTTTATTCAACAACTTGTCTCCTCTGTGTCTCTCCGCATCACCGTAGCATCATTTCGGGACAGTCACAATCCAAAATATCTTAAATTGTGTTCCGAAGATGAACAACGCTTGTACGGGTTTGGAACAACATGGGGTTAAGTGATTAATGACAGAATTTTCATTTTAGGGTGGAGTATCCCTTTAAATATCTTATTCATGCAATATATAATTTTAAGTTTCTTTAAATATTGTGGTGAAATATGACCTAGACATGTTCTTGACAGGTTTGGTGAGAATCACTTCCTGAGCAACTCGTGTTTAGATTACGTTTTGTCAGAGATGATACTAGACAAAACGTGCAGTGAACCCAGATGTCTGTTTTAGTTGATTTCCTTAAGATGAAGGAAGACTGACCAAAGTACTTCTCAAGGAAGGTCTGCTTCTTGCAAATGGCGGTGCTTTAGACTCCCTTTCACATTCTAAGAGTTTTGAAATCAGGAAAAAAACGTTTGAGAAAGTGTCTTTGGGGAGGCAAATGGAATCATGAATGGAAAGACTGATTTGAAGCATTGAAGATTGTATTATTTTATTTATTTTCTGAGCATGTGAGGATGCGGCCCAGCGTTGGATCTGAAGACGGTGTTATAAACTCGAGTTGTAGTGATAGGAGGCAGTAGGCAGCGAGTTTTAGCCGTGTGCACTGAACTCTACCTCTGCATAGAGTCCTTGTTTCTTATTTAATACCTCTCTCTTGCTCTTTCCATCTGTTTCTCTGTAATCTTTCTCATTTTTCATTGGAATTTCTAATGACAAATTCAGATCTTTCAGAACATTTATACAATAAGTGGTTTCCTGTGAAAAAAGAAAGAAAACTGCTGTAGCTGTGATTTTTATTTGATGTTCGGTCACTAATTGTATGCCTGTTCTTATGAATAATACATTGTTGTTGTCATTTGTTTCTGTTCCACAGGTCAAACCCTTCTTCTGTATGTTTTCAGTGTGTGCCAAAGGCGGAATCCTATCTCCTGTGTATGATCTTAGTTGATTCTACTTTCTGTTTAACTAAGTGAACCCAGTCACCTGCGGCCGTCCGCCCAGGATCTGGAGGCTACAATGGTTGCATGCAGTTTTTTTTTTTTTTTTTTCTCGAACTATTATTTTAACTGATGCTCCCAGATCAGAAGCAATGTTTAGAAACCGCCACAAGAATAAACTTTTAAAAGTTGCAATAAAAACTGATCTAATATGTTTTTAATGAGTCTCATCACATTACATAAGATGAATAGAGGGGACTGGGTCATATTTTTCAGGGTAGGATTTTTATTTATTTTATGTATTTTAGTCAATTTCTGCAGAACATCTTGTGCTGTTAAGTTACAGCTTTTGAGTTGGCTCTTTGTTTTTGTGCCATTTTTGTCATTTTTAGTATGTATTGTCATTTTTACATTCTCTTCTTCATTCTCTCAAATCCTTGCATGGGTGAAATGGATTTCTCACAATTATTCCCAGTGCTGCCACAGTCTAACCGAGATATATAAAACTAAAAGCCAATAAAAACAAACTTTGACATTTTGACATTTCAGATAGATGAAGAAACTCAGCAAATGAGTCTCAATTTTGAGTAAACTGAGTTTTAATTTTCAGAGGTTCTTAGGCATTTCACATTTTATTTTGGCAAATTGCATGGAATGGGGGTCGATGTTGGAGGGTGTAATTTGCCATACTTTATCAATTAGAAACCACTGATAGAGATAATACAGGGAGTGCAGAATTATTAGCCAAGTTGTATTTTTGAGGAATAATTTTATTATTGAACAACAACCATGTTCTCAATGATTCCAAAAACTCATTAATATCAAAGCTGAATATTTTTGGAAGTAGTTTTTAGTTTGTTTTTAGTTGTAGCTATTTTAGGAGGATCTCTGTGTGTGCAGGTGACTATTACTGTGCATAATTATTAGGCAACTTAACAAAAAACAAATATATACCCATTTCAATTATTTATTTTCAGCAGTGAAACCAATATAACATCTCAACATTCACAAATATACATTTCTGACATTCAAAAACAAAACAAAAACAAATCAGTGACCAATATAGCCACCTTTCTATGCAAGGACACTCAAAAGCCTGCCATCCATGGATTCTGTCAGTGTTTTGATCTGTTCACCATCAACATTGCGTGCAGCAGCAACCACAGCCTCCCAGACACTGTTCAGAGAGGTGTACTGTTTTCCCTCCTTGTAAATCTCACATTTCATGATGGACCACAGGTTCTCTATGGGGTTCAGATCAGGTGAACAAGGAGGCCAAGTCATTAGTTTTTCTTCTTTTAGACCCTTTCTTGCCAGCCACGCTGTGGAGTACTTGGACGCGTGTGATGGAGCATTGCCCTGCATGAAAATCATGTTTTTCTTGAAGGATGCAGACTTCTTCCTGTACCACTTCTTGAAGAAGGTGTCTTCCAGAAACTGGCAGTAGGACTGGGAGTTGAGCTTGACTCCATCCTCAACCCGAAAAGGCCCCACAAGCTCATCTTTGATGATAGCAGCCCAAACCAGTACTCCACCTCCACCTTGCTGGCGTCTGAGTCGGACTGGAGCTCTCTGCCCTTTACCGATCCAGCCACGGGCCCATCCATCTGGCCCATCAAGACTCACTCTCATTTCATCAGTCCATAAAACCTTAGAAAAATCGGTCTTGAGATATTTCTTTGCCCAGTCTTGACGTTTCAGCATGTGTGTCTTGTTCAGTGGTGGTCGTTTTTCAGCCTTTCTTACCTTGGCCATGTCTCTGAGTATTGCACACCTTGTGCTTTTGGGCACTCCAGTGATGTTGCAGCTCTGAAATATGGCAAAACTGGTGGCAAGTGGCATCTTGGCAGCTGTACGCTTGACTTTTCTCAGTTCTCGGGCAGTTATTTTGCCCCTTGGTTTTTCCACACGCTTCTTGCGACCCTGTTGGCTATTTTGAATGAAACGCTTGATTGTTCGATGATCACGCTTCAGAAGCTTGGCAATATTAAGAGTGCTGCATCCCTCTGCAAGATATCTCACTATTTTTGACTTTTCTGAGCCTATCAAGTCCTTCTTTTGACCCATTTTGCCAAAGGAAAGGAAGTTGCCTAATAATTATGCACACCTGATATAGGGTGTTGATGTCATTAAACCACACCCCTTCTCATTACTGAGATGCACATCACCTGATTGCTTAATTGGTAGTAGGCTTTCGAGCCTATACAGCTTGGAGTAAGACAACATGCATAAAGAGGATGATGTGGTCAAAATACTCATTTGCCTAATAATTCTGCACACAGGGTAAATGTGTGCACTTTGAACACTTAACAACAACTAAATTTGGTCTCATAATTATTACCAAGAAAATAGTGTTTATTTAGTAAATACTGTGTATACAATCACATTTATTAAACATTGTATTAAGATATGGAATGTTGGATCTAGAAAGCTTTGATGCGTTTTACTTGACCCAACAAATTCAGCCATAAATTGTACTGCACCTCATTTTATGAGATAAATACTTCAATGGATGTTCAATAATAGACCATCAACTATAACAGCAAGTCATTCTGAACCGAGAGCATATGGCCCATGCGTTTCCATTCTAAGTCTATGGCTTTGCACCTCTAAATGTGTCCCTAGTGAACTACACCGCTGTTACATTCAAATTGTCTTTATTTAGCAGAGCTTTCCTGCTAATCCAATTACAGAGATGCAGAGGAGAGAAAAAAAAGACTATGATAAAACATCTGGGACACACAGTATCTGTTCTAAATTGTCAGTCACCACATATGAGGGAAATGAAAAGAACTAATTTTGTTAGACTCGCAGATGCTGTGTGATTTGCACTGTCTCTTCAATGCAGGCATAAAATTAAACTGTTGTTCGCTTATTCCGGATGCAATTTGCTGTACTCCTAGTGTAATCAATCTCATAAACGCAATCCAAAATAAAAACTAATTTCCCTACTTGACTATCCAAGACAGATTAATAATAATATTTAAGCAGAGCATCGGACGCAAAGTAGCCTTTTTTTTTTTTTTTTTTGCTAATATTTCTTGTTAATGAATGCATTATTATTAATGAAGTGATTGCATAATAATTCTCTAACTTACAGACTTAATTTAAGTTCACCACAATTTCCCTTACTTAATGTGTCAAACAAGTGCACCGCCCAAGCAGCTGCCAGTACAGTAGAGTACAGTAACCCACAAGTCTCCATTCATCAAAACACAGGTCCTTCAAACCCTCGGTCCAGATGTCCCTCATTCAGAGGTCATTTAGACAGAGCTAAAAGCTTCTAGAGATTCCACTATGATCTCCTCTGATCCCACGGTATTCAGTCATGCCAACCACCTCAAGGACAGAGCTAAAGAGGGGATTCGTTTTAATAATGTAATAATATTAGAACCACCTAGTGCATCTCAATCAGAGGCCAACCAAAAAAAATGTCTTTGTTCATATGAAAGGTTTAATTAATTGGCTGCATGACCTCAGCACCCAACAAAAAACTTAGACACAAGTATGCAAAAGTCTTCAGTATCCTAAAAGTTTCCAATAAATAAAAATCAGGTCAACACAAAAAGGCTTTCCGAAGGATTCTGCCACCCAAGACCTCATGTGGCTGACATTGAACTGTCACTGAAATGCTCTCCATCATAAATGAGAACTGAATACGGTTATTTGATGCCTGGTCCAGCTAGTTATTCTCCTGTAAGGACAAACAGAGCCCATATATCACAGCAAGGCCTGCGTGCCGACATGCCTTTGGTGGGTAAGAATAGCCTCACAATGGAGCTCACATCTCTCGTCTTCTGTTGTCTGGGAACAGTTGTTGTCAGGGCAGAGGTGAGATGGGAAGTCTGGTTGGTGGATATGCATGAGCGGAGTTGTCATTGTGGATTTCAACCGACAAGGTGTGTAGGACCTGACTGGGAATTTGAGTGTTTGTAAAAAGGGTTTATTTTTAATTCCCACTTGGACTGAGTTTAATACACACCAACAGATATTTTTCTTGTGTGGAATCAATTGGGCTGTGAGTTGACCGGTGGGAAATCCTACGTTTGGAGGCCTAAATCTGCTGGCATGGCTAAACAGACGGCATCTGAGATTATCTTCATAACTTTGAATCACAACATCACCCTCACAGGTATGTGCACGGTTTTGGTATTTTAATACAAATTCATACAGGAGCTCCAGACAGTATTTGGGCACTCGTGTCATTATATTAGATTTTCACAACATTTGTTTTAAGGATAACACATTTGCACATGGTAAACATTCACAGATGCCTCTTATGTTTCCTTAATTATTTTGCAATGACATTTGTACATTCTGAACTGCCCAATGGTTTTTTGTTTGTTAGTTTTTTTTTTTTTTTTTGTTGTTGGGCACTATTTTACTGTATATTGCATGTGGACAAAGGTTATCCACTAGTTTCCACAGGTAATGTATAAAATAAAAAAATATAATCCGGGATGTTTGCCAACTCTATCTCACGACCAATTCATATGTATATTACAAGGTTGCAATTTTGTACGAAATCCTATGACCTTACGTATTTTGTATGATTTCTGTGAGGGGTAGGTTTAGGGGAGGGGTTGGGTCATTCATATGAACTCCTATTAATTTACCACCTTGCTAAATACATAAGATTTTCCTCAAATTGATCAAATTCGTAGTGATCGAGTGAGTGAGGTCTTACGAATTTTTACAAATTAGCCACCTCATAAAATATGCACGAATTGCCGTGAGATCAGGTTGTAATTTGCTTGTATAAATGTTATAATTATTTTTTTTTCTAAAACATATTTTTATAAAAAATTACTATTAAGAGGCAAATTGCCTTTGTAGAAGAATATAGTGAAAAAAAAAAAAAAAAGTTAAGGCAAAGTCATACCATTAAGGACAATATCCACTGAATATCAAGTGTACAGCAGATATGATTCTACCAATGTTCTGCAACACTGGGCCATATCTTATGTGTTGTCATTTAAGTAATATTTAAGAACAGTCTGTCATACTTGACAACATACAGCATTTCCAGGTCAATTTTAATGGAACATTATAAATGATAAATTAAACTGACAAAGAACTGTGTGCTTTTGCTCCTTTAGGGAAAGCATGGCTCGTCCTGGTGGTGTTCATTCGAATCCTGGTCTTGCTGTTTGCTGGTTACCCCCTCTACCAGGATGAGCAGGAACGATTTGTGTGTAACACCATTCAGCCCGGTTGTGCCAACGTGTGCTACGACATGTTTGCCCCTCTTTCCCTCGTCCGATTCTGGCTGGTGCAGCTCACCACCCTTTGCCTTCCTTATGTGGTGTTTGTCATCTATGTGATCCACAAAGTGATTTCTGGTCTACCTGCTGACAGTGAGACTTCTGAGTCCATAAAAGCAGACTCCATCTATAAGATCCATCCAGAACCGTTCAGGAAAGCATCTCTTTGTAAGACCGTCATGAAGGCGAAGGGGCGGGTGCAGTACTTCACAGGAGCCTACATCTTGCATCTGTTGCTTCAGATACTTGTAGAAGCTGGATTTGGAGCTGCACATTATTACTTGTTTGGCTTCCACATCCCCAAACGCTTCATGTGTCAGCAGTCACCTTGCACAACAATGGTGGACTGCTACATCTCTAGGCCCACTGAGAAAACCATCATGCTGAACTTTATGTTGGGGGCAGCTGCTTTGTCCTTGCTGCTAAACGTGTGCGACTTAATCTGTGCCATCAAGCGCTCCATGAGACAAAAAAGCAAAGGAAAGATGCTAGTAGAGAAGATGTACACCGAGGAGCAGTACTACTTGTCCGGGAATGGGAATCAAGACACCAGCATCCAGCCGACTCAAGATGTGATTGGACCGGGAGGGTTCCGCAAAAGAGGGACCAGGAACTCAAGTGGCGATGAAGCTGCTTCTGTTCTTTTGGACGATGACCCTCCGCAACCTTCACCCCTTGCTGGAATGCCAACAATTGCTGGAATGCCTGGTTCCAACAACAATGACGACAGCAGCAGCTACCAACCCACCCAAGAAGAGGGGATGGTAAGAGAGGGCAGTGAGGTGGCACTGTACCCCACTGAGCCTTCGGGGACTCCTAGATCCGTCCGAGTTAGCAAACGCAGTCGTCTCAAACCTCCACCACCTCCACGAAGGGACAAACTAGCTGCTCAAGGTGCAGTTGATGTCTCGGGGGCGACAGCAGTGTGTACCAGAAGAGTAGGGCAATATACTATGGTAGAAATGACCACTGGTGAAGACGTACCAACTTGCAATGGAGACGCACAAGAAAAGAGGTCTGAATGGGTTTGATTGTCTCTTGAATCGCCGCGAGTTGATTTGGACTTGACTGAAACAGAGTGACTTGACTGGAATAGATTGCTTGGAGAACAAGGTGAAATGAGAGGTATTATTAGATGCCACCGTCATGGATACATGCCAACCCTTGGATCAGCTATGCCCATCAGCATCCACCTGCCTCTCATGTTTGTGTTTGCGCATTCTGTCGTTCTTTCACAAGCCAGACGGGCCTTGACCTGCCTTGCCCCTGCGACAATCAAGGGACTGCGAAGGCCTTTCTAAAAACAGGCCTGTTGCAACCACCCAGGGTCTCTGAGGTTAAGCTAAGACTGACATACTTTCTGCTTCAACAGGGGCGGCCACCAAACAAGAACAACCCTGAGGGTACAAAGGTGCTTTAAAGCCCCTCCAAAATCCTCCAGCCTGAAAAAACTCAGGAACTGTCGACTGTCAGTCAACTGGACCCCATCATAAAGCAATTACTGCCCAGGCTGCTTTTGTATTTATGGAGGTGGCTTGTAACACTATCTCGAGGACCTGATGGGGTTTGGTTTGGAGCTTTAGAACAAACACTTAAAATAGAGTTTCATAATCTGGTGTAAGACGAGAGCAAGACGATGTGTGCCTTCCAGACTCTCAGAAGCAAGCCGCGACATGTAAACGATTAGACATGATAGCTTTGGACAGTCACCTAGACTGCAGCCCTCCTGTCCTCACAATGTCAGTCATGTGTCTTATTAGACACAACAGGGACTTCTGGGATTGACGATTTATGGAATTTCCTTTTGCATCACTGATGAGATTTTGTAGTTATAGTTTTTGTCTTTTCTTTTGCTGATAGATGCAAGGGGACTTTTGTCTGATGTCAAATAGTTTGCAAGTTAGAGACTCTTTGGCATTGTCTTTATTTTATTACCTGACCAAATTACACCCCACCCCCTTAAAAGGGCAGAGAAATATTATTAATATTACACATATTATTCAACTTTAAACTGGTGACTATTAAATAAAGGAAAGACTGCATGAACTCCTGTATCTCAAAATGCAATGCATTCAATTTCACCTAAATTTAATTAAATTAAAATGTTGATGATAGCTGGATTTCAAATGGAAAAGAACCATTTCCAAAATGATAACTGGATCCCAGTCATGTGAGTACAAGTGACCACAAAGTAACATATTACTTGGGGTCTCTAGTAATGTGCTGATGAGTCAACTCCGGTGTTTTTGTTAAGAAAAATGAGTACTGTTGGTATGCCACCAGAAACAGGGTTGGGAAAACGTACCATCCTTTTAAAAACTGACAAATCATGCCCTCCAGTGGACAGACATGCACCAAACTCAAGTCTGAAGATGGACATTTCTTCGCTACTGCAAATGTTTGTACATCAGTGTGCAATAAATGCAGTTACTTTTGCATATTATATGTTATTTCAACTGACACTTCTCAGGGGCACACAGAATGTTTAATATATAGGATTCTATAAATTTAACCCTCAATTGCTCCCAGGGCGTTGGAGCATTAGTGTGTGTTCATGGTGTGTGTGTGTGTGTGTGCGTGTGTGTGTGTGCATTTGGAGTTAAATGCAGAGCACCAATTCTTGGTTACCATACTTGGCACATGCCACAACTTTCACTTTTTAGGAAACACAACCCAGGGGGTGTTTATAAAGACTACAACAAAGTTACAGTTTGCCAGTTATCATACAAGTTATTTTGGGGTGTGCGAATTTTCCTCTAATTGCTACAAAATTAGACAGTGCATGTGATTTTGATTATTAATAATGTTTATCATTATATTGTCACCCCAGTAATGAATTTAAGTAGGCTACACAATGTATTTTCAAGAGGAAAACAACTGATAGTTGTATTTGAACACTGCATAATCGGTTTGTTCTTGATGTAACAAATGTGAGGTGAGATCTAATATTAAAATAAAAGATGTTTTGAAACTAAGGAGCTTGGAAACGTACCTGTCACGTGCATCTTTTGCTGTTATTGCTCCCATTGAGAGTCAGTGCTCTCTGCTGGCAGGAGTTGATACTGCACTCCTCTGGCTTATAGACTCTTTATTGAAATGGTCACATGCATTGTGGCAGGGGTCGTAAAATGGGCGTAATCTAGCGCCCCGGAAGTTATCTTTAATTGGTCATGTAACACTGGGCTAAATAAAAATAATCTTATTTTAACTCCTCCCTCTCTCTCTATAAATATATATCCTTAAGAATTTCAGACTTATTATTCAGGTCTTATTTATTTTCCGGACCACAGCACTAGGAAGTGTCACGTGGTATATGTTCCTTTACTCAGCACTGTGAGTAAAAGCAAAATTTAGTTTAGGCTTTCGTTGATTCATTTAGACATTTCATTTGCGTGTCAGAATTTTTTTTTAAAGATGACCTATTTGTTTTGAACTTTTCTCTAATAAGGCAAAAACGTCTGGATATTGCATTGTAAATGGTTTTGCTTTCTGAGCGACAGCACTTTTTTGAGAAATACAACTTCTCATAGACAACATATCACCAAGGGGTTTTTAGAATGTCTAAGTTTGTGAAGCGAAAATAATAGCACATGTTGTACTTATATAAACCTGAATAATCATTACTTAATTAGCCTATACCGTTAGCTCACAAGCATAAACATACAGCTCATAAACAAAATGGGAGGACTAAATATTTCACAATATTTTTAGTTTGTTTTAAACTTGTTCCACACTTCCTTAAGGTTAACTCTTATGGTATTTACGACTGTCATTTTATGGCAATTTAATGTTCTGTCAATTACATTGTTATAGCCTCATAAAATACACAAGGTTTAGTTTCTGAAGAAAGCAAGCTTCCCGCAAAACCACGTTTATTTGTGAAACAGGAAACAATTTTAACCAACATTTCCACACTTTCTCATTCAAATGTAACTGCGTGATTCACTTAATGTCCCTGGCTATTGCTCTAGAATTTTACATATCTGCAGCTACTTAATTACAGCTACCAACTAATTGGTGAGTGAAAACAACCTAAGAAAATATCTGATAACGTGCAGCTATTGATGTACGACGGTAAAGTAAATGCAAATTTAAGATAATCAGCTGGTAAACATAACTGTAATGTTTTACATTGACCACTAGGTAGAGACACAGTACAGAAAAAAAAGAAAAGACAAAAAAAGAAAGAAAAAATAGTTGTTTTCTGAAGTTTAATAGGAATGCGCTCTAATGTATATAACCTTATTGTTTAAAATGACATGCCTTTGAATAAAATACTTTACATTATTCTATTTCATTATTATTAGGTTGCATTCTCTTTCAAATCATCATGAATCCATCTAAATGTTTTATTTGTGTAAAGGTATAGATGGAAATACCAGTGGAAAAGTGCGACAACTAATTTAAAAATTAAATAACCTTGGAATGTTTAAAACTAGTGTATTGGAATCGATCAGTGTAATGAATTACATTGTAATTACTGCAAAGAAATAGTTGTCTGCAGACCATTGTACATTTGTTAAAAAAAATAAATAAATACTGCAACAGGACATTCCAAGTTAGATTACAAAAAAAACTAACTGACGTGTAATATGACACAAAACGAACCATTCTGCAACAATTTCAATGTCATTCTTTGTCTAAGAATCTCCACTGGAGTTTCACAGAAAGGCTCTGTGGATTACGTAAGGGACCACCTGTAGGTCTTCATTCACCATCTCTGTGAGTGTACCTACTATTAACACAACTGAAATCCAAAAAGGACGTTTTTGATAGTGTTAAAAAAAAAAAAAATCAAACTGTCACAGGTTTTCTCTTAACAAAACATAGCTGGGGCCCCGAGCTTCAAAAAAAAATTCTATAACGTCGATCAAAGGACAACGGTCTCAAATTAGACATTAAAAACTTGGCGCATCAGTCTAAAGGTTCTATCTACATGGCACCTTTATTCTAGACTTTAAAAGAAAGATCAAAGTTTCCCCAGATGAAAAGGACCCGTTTCCTGCATTTAAACCCCATTCCCCAGCCCTCTTTTAGTAAATTAAGTAGCAAGCACGTGAAGGGTTCAACAATTATGGAGATTCTCCAACACAAGGCCCCTGTCTCTAATTAGGCCTCAGATAGCTAAAAGAGTTTCTCTGAACAGAACCCACAAAAGCATCTTTGCAAGGCATCTTCAATGGGAATGACCACAAAGAGCCGACGCGGAGCACTCATTACCAGAAGAATCCTCAGCATTAAAGCAGCACTTGGAGAAATTCAGATTCATCAAAAAAGTTTTTATTGTCAAAATAAAAGTCATATTTGCTTTGCGTGTGGCATCTCTACACTATATACAAATGTACAATTATCTTATAAATCATCTTTTATACACCATTTACAAGTTCGTATAAATACATTTCGCAAAAGGAACAACAACCCGTATATAATAACAACAATAACAATAATAGGGCACTAAAACATTAAGGCTTATTTAAACCATCTTTGATTGTTCAGACAATTCAAAACGTGTCTTCCAACAACACGAAATGCTGCAAGTTGGGGACATGAGTTACTCCACTAGGAACAATGTAATGCCCAAACTCTCCTTAAGAATGACTGATTGCATGTCATGTCCATATCAATAGAATGGAATTAGCGCAACGTAATTGTTTCTGCATCGCTGCATTGTTTCAACCAGTTCGTCCGCTAATAGAAACCGTCAACACGTTCATTTGTATGCAAACGACTGAAAAGACTAAGAGACCCCCCGACAATTAAGAGGGTTTTCTTGTTTCAGACCTGGGACAAAGGCATCTGCTTGGGGCAGGACACCGAGCTGGCGGTCCCGGACCTCCACGTTAATCCCGTGCTCACGTCACTGTACATGGAGCCACCGGAGCCCTTGCTGCCCCAGCAGCAGCGCGTGCAGAAACTCCTCCAGGACTCCAGGGTCTTACCGGACCAGGTCCAAACTCCAGAGGTGATGCCCACCAGAAGGCACATGAAGTATTTGAGCATGAAGACGGCATAGTCCGGCCTCTTGATCTCCTGCTCCAACAAACACGAACAGTTATGAGTGATCTCCCAGCTCTGTCTGTTGTGCTGCTCGTAGAAGTAGCACGCCACGATGATGGTGGCGGGAACCGTGTAGAGCACCGTGAAGATCCCGATTCGGATCATCAGCTTCTCGAGTTTGTCCGTCTTAGTGCCTCCCTGCTTAATGACACTTCTGATCCTAAACAGCGACACGAATCCGGCCAAAAGAAACATGGTGCCGATGAACAGGTAGATCACTAGCGGCGCCAGCACGAAGCCCCGCAGGTTGTCTAAGTTCTGGTTGCCCACGTAGCAGATCCCGGCGACCGGGTCGCCGTCCACCGAGCTCAGCGCGAGCACGGCGATGGACTTCATGGACGGGATGAGCCAGGCGGCCAGGTGGAAGTACTGAGAGTAGCCCGCGATGGCCTCGTTGCCCCACTTCATGCCCGCCGCGAGGAACCAGGTGAGCGAGAGGATGACCCACCATATGGAGCTGGCCATGCCGAAGAAGTATATCAACAAAAACACAACGGTGCACAGCGCGGGGCCGGTGGTCTCGTAGTGGATGTGCTCCACGTCGTACTCCCGGTTACACGCCACTTTTTCGTGCCCGGCTATTAAACGCACAATGTAGCCGATCGACACAAACATATAACACGCCGAGAGGAAAATAATCGGGCGCTCGGGGTATTTAAAGCGCTCCATGTCGATTAGAAACGTAGCGACGGTGGCGAAGGTGGATATGAAGCATAACACCGACCAGAGTCCGATCCAGAAGGCCGTGAAAGTCCGCTCGTCTTGGGTGAAATACGGGTTGTGACACGGCATGGCACAGTTCGGGATCTGACCCGTCTTGACGCGGTTGTACAGCGGGTGTCGGTCGCTGTTCACCGCCACCATCGGCGCGCGACACTGGCAGCCCGGCTCGCAGGGTTTACTCGCTTTGGGTCCAACACCCGGTCGCCCGCTTTTCTTTTTGTGCGGATTGAAGGCTTTGCTCGGGTAGTTGGTGGGTTTGGACAGCACCGGCGACACCGTGGTGGAGTCGGTTCGGTTGTAGTCCATGCACAGCGTGTCTGGTGCGCCCTGAACAGGCAGCAGATCGCACCTCATTCGATCCGGCCAAGGGAAGCCGTACTGCCGCATGAGCGGGGCGCAGCCCGCCTTGGCTCGCTCGCACACGCTCCGGCACGGCGGCAGGGGCTTCTTATAGTCCTCCAGGCATATGGGGGTGTACATGCTGCACAAGAAGAACTTGAGATCCGGAGAGCACTGGATCTCCACCAGAGGCCAGAACTGGTGCACCTCCAAGCCGGCTTCGTCCTGCGTGTCGTGGTTGAACTGGTTGGGCATGTAGGTGTAGTTGTAGCCGATGCCCTTGCACAGAGGAACGGCTATCTCCTGACAGGTGATCTCCTTGGCCGTGGCTCCGCTTGACCTGGGCAGCAGCGCGAGCGCGAGGAACAGGTAAATCCCCAACAGGTAGCACTCCATTCTTTTCTCTCCCTCCTCTCAACACAAGCAATGCTTAGCTGTAAACAGTTCAGTTCAGATCTTGAGGAGCGAACCCATCTCCGCTTCACTTGTTTGGCACGGACTCGCGGTTGGGTTGCATACCGAGAATAAATAGCCCTCGGTCGGGTGCAGGCAAAATGGCTGAGGGAATAAAAGCAAGCGTCTCGTAGCTATTTCCTCTCCTTGTTCCCGCTCCAGCGACTCGTTCAATAGTCTAAACTTCTCTGGTGTAATCCCGGTGTAAACGTGTTTTCTACGTTCGTTCCGTTCTCGACAGTCTTTCTCATACAAATCAGTGCCGTGGAGTAGGACGCGCTGAGTATAAAAGACAGCCGAGCGGACACGCCCCCCATGCGCCGATCGCCAATCACAAAGCGGAGGGGGCGGGTCGCCCAGGCGTGTCAATCACGTTTGCTCAAGGTGTACAATTGCAGAACGTTGTTTTCTAAAGGGAACACAAATTAGATCAAAGATACAAGTTTGTGCCTGAAGGAGGCAGATCGCACATAAAACAAATGTAATAAATACAATTAGCGTTTGTATTGAATCTCCAATGCACGGTTTTATGTTATTTGATGTCTTCGTTTACTAGCGGTGTATATTATGAAAGGTTTATAGATCGCTTTATTGTGGCGAAAGTGGATGCAAAACTAATTTCATAAGGATATCAGGCAATCAGCTACTATTATTAGAATGTTGTATTCAATAGAATTTAGTTATATTTTTAGCGTATCATTTAAATACCTTGACTACCACAATAAACAATTTCAAAGGATGCATTATTTGTGCTGTAAAATGGTATTTATTTATTTGCAGGACATGGTGACAAACTGTGAGATTTTTGATACAAAGTGTAAATTTCAGGTGATTTGCCTGCTCAAATAAATTTTCAAATGTTCTTTTTTTTTTTAGCTTTTTATAATTTCACTGAAATATAACTGCGGTGTGACAACTTACCTTTTTTTAAAAAGTACATATAAATATTTGACCAAAAGACTGCATGCACATTATTCCTAAACAACATGTAAAATAGTTTTTTGTAGGTTTCAGCATGCCACACTGCTTGTTAACAATCTATATTTAAATTAACATTCAAAAGTTTGTGGCTTTGGGTCCAGCAGCAATTTCACCATCAAATGTTTACTGTCTGAGCCTCATTATTTCAGCCTATTATTTTATGAAGCTCTGTATGTATATATATATATATATATATATATATATATATATATATATATATATATATATATATATATATATATATCATACATACATATATGAGTCCATCTCATCGGGCCCCCTAATGTATTGGGGTTAATTTGTGAATGATAGGGCCCCGGCGGGGGGTTGTCCCGCTGGTTGAGTGGGGAGTTGATGTTTTAATGGAGGTGTGGATGCGTGGAGCTCCTGCAGAGGATGTAATTACTGCAAACTCAAGAACAAGCAACGCAGTTTGTTAAACAGTGGTAGTGGACAAGCAACCCCTTCCCCCAACTCATTATCACAGACTGTCTTAAAGGAAATGCAATGTAATAATAAAATTAGAGAGAGTAAAAACAAATGATTTAAAAGGTCCTTCACAAAAACTTTCATGTTCAGTCACATAAGGAGGTTACTTTTAACAGATTTTACGTGCGGTCTCTTTGAACTCTTGTTCGGTGCCTTAAAAGGCCCATACGTCCATCAGGAGTAATTACATTTACTCCTTTATTTAATATGTATAAAGTTGTTTCCTCTGCTACAACTGTTCAATGATTTCCATTACAAAGCTGCGGTGACATTATGGGACATCACAAACCCGAAACCTGTTGCACCGGTTTGTTTTTCTTCTCTTTGAGCTCCGATATCGCGATAATTATTTTCCTCCTTTCTTTAGGGAAACTCGCAGGGATTTAGGAACAGGTGTGCCCTCTGAGGATTGTGGCAAATGCGGGCAGATGAAAAGTAGAATCGCTTTCACTGATTATGTCCATTATTCCCCCAGCCATATTGATTAACAGGAAGATAGAGCACACTCTAGTCCCCAGCAGTTGGAGCGTAACCTTTTACCCTGGCTCTATCCCAGCTCCGGCCGGGCTTGGGTTACATAGTGCCCGGGCATTCCAGAGTACAAATGGAATTAGTGCATCTGTTCGAAAGTTAATTTTCAAATCACCATTGAATGAGTCTTTAGAAAGAGCTGAAATGGTGGCTGGTGGCCATCAGCCAGAATAACACGGCTTCTCGTGTATCGGGCCTAAGGATTCTTTGTGCACTAGTTATTATTTCTAAAGTGTGGATTATGAAGCTTCAGATGGGAATTCATTTTCTACAAATGAGAGAGTCATTCAAATAATACTCCAATATACATTGTGGAGCTCTACGTGGATTTCTTCTGTAGGTTTTATGCAAACTGTTCAAACGTTTTCAGGCTACAATAACCAAATCTAAAAGTAAATGCCATTAAAGGATTTTAAGGTCTATTTACAGTTTTTGTGGCACAATGAAATGTTTAGAAGCTATTTTCCTAAAAACATAATAATACATTTAGTGCTGTAAAATGGTCTTTTCTGTCTTTCTTTCTTAATTAATAAATTTATTTACATTGTAATATTACTATCTATGATAGATAGATAGATAGATAGATAGATAGATAGATAGATAGATAGATATTGTTTAAATATGTTAGGAATATAATGATGAAATGCTCTAAATATCATTTATTTAGTTTATTTATTTGTTATGAATTTGTATTTTTAGCAATTTTAACAAAACTTCTGTTAAATATTATTAGAATTAGAATAATTTCTGGATCATGTGACACTGAAGACTGGAGTAATGATACGGAAAGAAATGTTGATATTTATTTGACATTTTCATCAAATAAATGCAGCCTTGGTGATTTTTTTTTTCTTTCATTAAAAACATTTTAATTATTCCACACTTTGACCACTTACTGCAAATGCAATATCTCTACTTGTTTTTAAGGTAATTAACTAATTCAGATTATTTTCTGTAGAAATGAATTATGCCACAAATTATGTGGATACAGCTTAAACGGATAGTTCACCCCAAAATGAAACTTCTGTCATCATTTACTCACCCTCATGTCACTCCAAAACTGTATAAGTTGCTATTTTATGTTGAACATAAAAGAAGATATTGAAGTTTTCTGGTAATCAAACAATTGTTGGTTCCCATTTACTTCCTTGAGCCCCTTTCACACTGCCATTCCGGCAAATACACAGGTAAAGTGTTCCGGCAATTGTTCCCGGGTCGGTAGATTTTGCACTTTCACACTGCCAGTGATTACCCGGGATATGTGCATGCTTTCACACACAACCCGTAAAGATCCCGTAATGACACGTGACATCAGGGCGTGATGTGTAATGTAGAGTCGAAAACGCTAGGCACGTTATACTTTCACTGAAGCAAGCAAACGATCTCGGCGTCAGCGCGGAAAGTGAGGAACTAACTGATCTCTGCTTCATTACAGTTTGCACATATATTTTCGTTGCGAACATTGATCTTCCTTCAAAACAGCCGGTAAAAGAGTCGCGCGATAACGCTCGTCATCACTTCGACACGGAATTAGATCTGGCTTTTGTTCACACAGCGCTCGTCCTGGGTTGAACCCGGCAATGTTACTAGGTCCCCGACCCGGGTTCAATGCCGGATCCAATCCCGGGACGTGTTTGCTTTCACACTGAAGGCTACCCGGCAATGTTCCAGCAATATGCCGGGTCCGATGTGCAGTGTGAAGGGGCTATAGCAAAATACTGTGGAAGTCAATGGGAACCACCAACTGTTTGATTACCAGCAATCTTCAAAATATCTTCTATGTTCAACATAGGAAAGCAACTCATACAGTTTTGGAACGACATGTGGATGAGTAAATGATGACACAACTTTCATTTTTGGGAGAACTATCCCTTTAATTTGTTGTAAACCTGCAGCATTCCTTCAAGGTGTAATTATTAGTTTTCCAATTTTCACTTAACAATAAAAGCTTAAGTAATCTTGTTTCCAGTAATCACCTCTCAATATATGAATCCTAATGACATTGAGCATGTTAATGAAGCACTGTCTGTGTGTGCAATCCATTAGCATAGTATGCATTGATTGGGTACACAGTGTGATTACATCTGCAGGAATCTTATCAGGGATGTTTACGTTTCATTAAGACTTTCAGCCAGACTAATAGAGCAGAATGTGTATTTGCCTAGTACCACACACTTTAGCACACTCTAGCCCAGAGAAAACATCTATCTGCAATTTAAATGGGAAGGTGTGAGATATGAGAGAGAGAGAGTCAGCCATTAATGCGGGCCGCTCAGTGGACAGGTAATGATTCACTGTGAACTGCCGCTAAACTCAGATTTATGGCTCATGCTGCAGTTATTGAGAGACAGAGAGCATGTGAAAATTCTTCTTCAGGGCTAGCTGTCTTATACCTGATTTACCCGAGGTCAGGAGGAGACACTATTGAGACAATTAAGCTGTCTGTAGCTGTCTGTCAGTGTGTGTGAGAGAACATGCGTTTTCTCCTCTACCAAATCCTGAGTCTCAACTGGAAAACAGCTCTGTTCCAAAATGAAGTGAGCTGCCTGCTTAGCAACATTAAACCAAATTCTGTGTACACAGAGGCCATTCACTAAAGAACTGATGCTTTCTTGTATTCCAAAACATGCATCCCAGAATGCACTGCAAGTTCAGTGGAAAAAAGAAAGAGAAAAAGTCACCCAAGCCGATACCTTTGTAGATAATAAACAATTTTACATTTTTTTTTGTGCAATATTTGTGTGCAGTGTGCTATTTTTAATGTTTATTAGAAAATCTCATAGTTAGCTTAGCAACATGCTAACACCAAGCTCTGAAATCAACTGCCAGTGAATTGACTCGGCTGTTTACGTTGCATAAAGAGTGCACAAGTTAGCTGTCTAAGACAAAGGATACAATGTAAAAAATGTTTCTGAACAATACAGAAATAATGCTACAGTAATTGGTTCACTATAAGTTATCTTACCATTTGCAATTATTTTTTTTTACATCGCATTATAGGTAATTTTACTGTAAAATACTGTCAAATGTATGCTTTTTGCAATTAAAAACTATAAACTATTAAAAAATTTACTGTAAAAACGGTAAAAGGAAGAAGTCCTGTTTGTTAACAGTAATATACTGTACATTATGGTGTTTCAGGACATTTTCTGTAATTTAGTTAACATTTATTGCTTTTATTCCTGTGTTTTTGTGTTAGACTAATGGTGTTCTGTTTTTGTGTGTATGAAGCTGTGCACCATTTAAGCATTTGTTGTGTTTAATGGATGGGCTACTTAACTCTAATTTTGCTTTATTTTTTACCACTTGTATCATTATAGTGGTCATCATTGCATTTGAAAGTTAAAAAAAAGCAGATCCTAGAAGCTTAAGTTGTTAATTAACACTACTTGAGGAAGTATATGGTAATAAGTTGTAACAAATGGCACCAGTATACGATCGCACAAAACCTGAAAAACCATCACATTATTTTATTAGAGTAAGTTTCTGGCTACCACATGTGACAGTTTTGCACATAAAATTAACAGGATATTTTAAGGTTGCTCACTAGTTTGCAGCACAGGTCTAGGATGCTTTCTGACTGCCGCTTAGACAATTAACAGCCTTGTTTTAAGGATGTGTTTAAGAATTGTTTGTTCTTTGACTTTGCCCAGGCCCCCTCGTTTCTCCATAGAGCGCTGCTGGTGGGGGAGGGCAGGCCGGCCCAGCCCCCCATCCTTATCAGCACGTGTTTTCTTTGGGCTTGGCAGCTAATCAGTTGCAGGTGGGGCTGAGCTCCTCTTGGGTCCCCTGAGGTGGTGGAGCGCGCTCCCTGGGTGTCCCCTCACCTTCACCTCATTACCTTGACAAACAGGGATGGCCCTGCTAATCAATCCACCGCTGAGAGCACACAAGACACTACATCCTTCTCGTAGATCCGCTCGCTGTGTCTGTGTACCTCAAATCAGCAGGTTATTACAAACCATAGAGCTTGCATCAGTAAAAACCACGCAGTGTAGAGTGACAATTGACAGTGTTTTGACATAAGGTTAGGAATGTTTGTAACTTTTTGTTGCAATTGAACAATTGCATTAGACATAATATAGATCACACATAATAATTAGACATTTACATTTATTCATTTAGCAGATGCTTTTATTCAAAGCGACTTACAATTGGGGAATACATCAAGCGATTCATCTTAAAGAGGCAAATGGACACAGGAAGTGTTCGTCGTACCAAGTTACAAGCATTGTTCAAATAAGTCAAATCTAGACTGAGAAAGATGTAATATATAAATATATTTATTTATTTATTTATTTTAAGGATGAAGTCAGATAATGATGAAAGAGGTGAGTTTTCAGCTGTCGTTTGAAAAAATGTAAGGGAATCAGTATTCCGGATAGGGGTTGGGAGATCATTCCACCAGCCAGAAACGGCAAATGAAAATGTTCTGTAAACTGATTTTGTGCATCTTTGTGATGGTAACATGAGGCGTCGCTCACTAGTGGATCTCAGAATTCTGGAGGGGATGTAGATTTGTAGTAGTGGAAGTAGGTGGGTGCTGAGCCTGAGGCTGTTCTATATGCAAGCATCAGTGTCCTGAACTTTATGCAAGCCGTAACCAGTAGCCAGAGCAGGGAGATAAAGAGAGGTGTGACGTGGGCTCTTTTGGGCTCATTAAAGACCAGTTGTGCCATTGCATTCTGAATCATTTGGGTTTGTCTGACAAGGTTTGTCTGTGCATGATTGAAGTCCAGCCAGAAGAGCATTGCAGTAGTCCAGCCTAGAAATGACAAAGGTCTGGAGAAGAAGTTGTACAGCATGCTTCATTGGGAAGGGCCTGATTTTCTGAATTTGTGCAATGCAAACCTGCAGTTTCTGCAATGTGGTCTTTGAAAGTCAGGTTGTCATTGAAGATTACACCCAGAATTCTGACTGAAGTTGATGGGGTAATTGTTAATGAACCTAACTGGATAGTGAAGTCATGCTGCTGGGAAGACAAGAAATTTAGTCTTTGCCAGGTTGAGCTGTAGGTGATGTTAAATCATCCATTCCAAGATATTCATAAGGCAGCCTGAGATCTGTGCAGCTCCCAGTGGATAATCTGGTTGAAATGTGAGATAGAGATATGCTGTGCCATCAGCATAGCAAAGATAGGAGAAGCCATGTGCCTATATGATGGGTCCCAGTGATGTAGTGTATATAGAGAAGATGAGGGGACCAGTAACTGATCCCTGAGGAACCCCAATGACCAGCTGATGTGCTCTGGATAGCTCCCCACCCTAAAAGATGTGAGATAGGATTCAAACCAGCGGAGTGGAATCCCTGATGCCTAGTGGTGAGAGGGTGGACAGGAGGTTCTGATTATCCACTGTGAAAAAAGCAGCAGATAGATCCTGCAAAATGATCTTTTGCAATCTTTAGGGCTTCAGTGACTGACAGTAGCGCAGTCTCAGTTGATAACCACTCCTGAAGCAGTTTAAATAGGCTACGGTTGACGTTGACACCTGTTAAATTAGCACACCCCAAAGAAATCAATATTAAAATTCACACTTAAGTGCAAGAACGGAGCAATATATATATAAAATAAAAAGCTCCTTCTTAGCTGATGGCCATTACTCTTTTTACAAATAAAGTGCAGTCAAAAATACAAAATACAGCGAAAAATAGCTAGAGAACAAATAAACTTTCTAAGCAGCAAGTAACATTTTAAACAACAGATGCAGAAACGAAGTATTAAGCAAACACTCATGCACTCCCGCCTGCTCTGCTGACTGATCACTGATTCTATTCTTTTTACACATCTGCTAAACGAATGAATGTAAATGTAATGCAAATATTCTCCCATATGTTATATATATATATAACATATATTGACCTAGTAATGCCTCTTTTAAAGATACACATATTTATTTATTTAGTTAGTTAGTAAGTTAGAAAGATTAACATAAGTTTAAACTATATGAAATAGCTATATTTGCTCTCTTCTAATATATATATATATATATATATATATATATATATATATATATATATATATATGTATATATATATATATATATATATATATATATATATATATATATATATATATATATATATATATATATATATATATATATATATATATATATATATATATATATATATATATATATATATATATTATTATTATTTTTATTTATATTTTTATTTTTATTTTTTTGTCTGCTGCTGCTCTTTAAGTCCAGCTCTTAGTTTTTCTTATTATCTGTTTATCTGGACTATGGTGTTTGAGTTCACAGCACTCTGGGTTGAAAGGTTGATTCCTGTGAATGAACAGCACTCTTCCACCCTCAATATCCACAGCTGAAGTGCCCTTGAGCAAGGCACTGAACCCCCAGTTGCTCTCCGGGCGCTGGATCTATAGCTGCCCACTGCTCTGTGTGTGTGTTCACTACTCACTGCTCCGGGTGTGTGTTCATTAGTCACTGCTGTGTGTGTGCACTTGGATGGGTTAAATGCAGAGCACCAATTCCGAGTATGGGTTACCATACTAGGCTGAATGTCACAACTTTCACTTTTTCAACTTGTCTTAGCAAAGTGTTACATTCATTTTTTTTTTTCAAGTGACAGTATATTAACCAATTTTTTTTTTCATTCTGCTTTTTTTTATAGACAAGAGGACTTGGTGTGTATCAGGCATTCACAAGCCATTTACCTTTCAAAATGTAATGCATTTCGAAGTAAAACACAATTTGTAGTGAGACTGTTAGGTGGGACTCTATTTCATCCATTGGACATTGTTGATATTGCAAAGTATGACTCCAGAATGGTATTATATCTGAATGTTAATGTGGTAAAACAAAATAGTTATAAGTGAATATTATCTGATAGCCTGGACAGCTTAGATGAGAATTCTGCTATAATCAAAGTCACTAATAAATAGATGGTTGGATGACTAGTCAACCATCCTGCATAAATGACCCAACTCTGCTCTCATCTTACTCTTTCTGTCTGTCTTCATTTCAGGAGAGCTGAACGGTGGACGAGAGACGCATTGAGGGATGGACTGAAAGAGAGAGAGAGAGAGAGAGAGAGAGAAGAGCAAGAAGGTAAGGAGGAAACACCTCAAACAGGAGAAACGTCCGGAAGGCTTGAAGCAGACATATAATAAGACGGCCTCGCAGAGCGTCGCACATGCAGGCGTATTTGTTTTCTTGCTTCATTCTGTCAAACCTTTCCTGCTCCGTGGGCAAGAACCTCCAGCAAATCCACCCCGGGCCCCATCGAATGCTCATTAGCAAGAAGATTAAGACATGTTTATTTACACACTAAAAGAGTGAGTGGGTAAGCAGGGGGGCTTATTTATTAATTTACCTTTAACGTTGAGTGCACTTGACAGGCTGGATAAGAGGGAATTGATGCGAGTATGCAGGCTGTGTTTGAAGTCTGCATGGGGATAGCTGCCGAGGGTTGAGGTGTCGGGGTGATGGAAGTAAAGTAACGTTCCCGGCGACACAAAGGCAGGGGGGTCAAGATATACCCATCCTTAGGAGACCTGCAATCGCCTACGATCATGTACAGTTTCCCCCAGGAGATGAAGCCACCTCTGGATTTCTGTTCGGTTTTCTACACCCACATGGTCTCAAGTGGAAGCTTGATGATGGATCTGTCATCTTTTGAATAATAAATGCCCTGGAAAATGACTAGCGCAAAGACCCATTCGAGTATTGTTGATATGACTAGCTTTCTCTCATCTTTTGCTAATTGCCGGTAGTTGCGTCTTACAGTACGAATACTGATGAGATAAGAGACGAAACGTTATAGATTTACTCTTTCTTATTGCTAGGTGAGCAAGGGTTACTGAGTAAAGGTGTGAAAGCAGGAAGAAAAGAAGGAATAAAAGTTGCCAGGGTGGAGAAAGTTTACAACTTCAGGTGTATTTCTCGACCTTTGAACAAGAAACGTTCACCTTCAGGTTCAGTAAGCGTGACAGTCATGCATTACCAAGATATGGTTGATTGGTGCGAAGCCAGTTTTTAAACACTTTACATTTACAAATTCATTAAGCACATCAACCAGAACAAATGAGGAATACTAAAACACAATGAATGCACTTTTCCATGTAGCGCGGATTGCGTAACTCATTTAAACCCAAGAGCGGCAATCGACCGAGTCTTGAACTCGATGATCTGTTAGTACCTCAAAATAAAAATTCCCAATGGGGGGTTGCCATAGAAAAAACATTTTGGGTTCCTTAAACAACATTTCAGTGAACAGTTCTTAAAAAAATAGTAACAATAAAGATTCCATGGATGTTCAAGGCTCTTTAGATGCCAACAAAGAACTTTTATTTTTAAGAGTGTTAGTTAAGATGCAATGCTAGAAGGACAATCCCTTTATTGAGAAACAGTAACACACTTATACTCTATAACTAAGTACTTTAGCATGACATTTGCAGAGTTGGCTATTTTGCTTTTTATGTATGCATGTGTATGATATCATTTGACAATTGATGTACCCAGACATTTAAGACTGAGAGTACCGAGGGTTAAATTTTACCTTTGAATGACATAAGGAAGAGACAACAATGTTGTAATATTTCTTTAACCCTTTAACTGCCTGCTCAACCAAATGGTTGATTTGTCACTTTATGGTAAACGTAGAAAAGCTAAGCTAATGTTTTCAGATAATCCTTTCTGCTGTCAGAATGTACTATTTGCTGAGAAATATAACTTTCTGATCATTCATTATAGTTCATATTTTCTGATTTCCATAGTATGTGTATGAATTCCGGTACTTTTGCCATAAAGTGACATATCAACCATTTGGTAGAGGCCGATATTTAAAAAATCATGGGACGTGTTGAAAAAAAATACATTGAGTGTTGTAACTAATGACACTGAGATGAGATAAGAAATGCAAACAAAAAAAATTTCAAATGCTTTTTTCTTGGTGGGGCAGTTAAAGGGTTAAGAAGTCAAAACTCCATATTAACTCATATATTGTGAATATTAGAGGCTCGTTTCCCCACCACAATATCTATAATATTTATGGCCCTGAATTTGACCCGGTGAGTGCACCACAGGGAACTAATAATGCCTAGGGACACCTTGATTTTTGCACTTTTTTAATAAATGCTACATTTCAGTATCAGCATGATCATGCAAGATTAATGACACACACTCCGCTATGTGCTGAGAAAGTACAAAACACACACAGAGAGACCAGAACATACTAGATTAAAGCAGACTGCTTCAGTTTCCCCCTGTTGTAATTTGTCAGATGATAATTAGGCCATTTCAATTTGCATAATGACAGGAGGTGTTTATGTTGTGTGCGTGGTGTTAGCTAAATTAGGTTAGAAAATGACAGTGGCTTCCTTTGAGTTTTTTAATGTGGTGTGATTTCATCAAAGGAGAGGAGAGAAAGTGACTCATTTAAGACAATAGACCTTATCTTTTAGAGATACCATGTGGCCTCAGCAGTCACACGTCATATCTTTGAGTATTTATTGACTTGAACTAAGGGCAAGATTGTCTGTTTGAAGCATGATATGTCCTGGTAGCATTAACTGTGGCTGTGGTTGCGCTAAGGAAAAATGAATGGTCTTTTTTGCCTATATTAAAGATATTTAATACATAAATCCAAGCCTATAACAGCAAAACATTACACATACCACAATATATAATCTTTGATGCAGTTTTTTTTTTGATCAGCTCTCCATATATATATCCAGAACAAATAAAAAGTACACTAGTTACACAACCCTCCCTTTGCATTTATGTGCTACACCTATGATTAAATCATATATATGCATGCTTTGCCATGATCAACACAGTATGGCGGACATAAACCTCAATCATGACCGTGGTGGAACAGGAAAGTTATGTATTTTTATTTTATTTTTTTACAATAAGTAATGAAAGAGAAGGGTAAAATGTCTCAACCTCAAATCAATAATGCAATAAAGGTAATAATGAATTCAATTTTATAACCACTTCAGTTAACCACTGGAAAAGTGGCAGAATGCAGTCGGGTTTGGTACGAAGCCCATGCTAAATTTGAATACCACACAAAAGTGACTACTTTGAAGGTTTGGGAATTGAAAAAAATACAAAATAAAATTCAGGTTCCATTAAAAATAATATATATGAACTACTAATAAAAGCTTGTCAGGTGACCTAAACAATTGATTGGTGAGGTTTACATTAAAAACCACTATTAATATTATTATTATTACTTTATTTATTTTATTTAGACGTTTGGTTTGTTTGTTTCCCGTGCCGTTATTGTTGGCTTGCTCGAGTCCCTGGACAGTATTCACTGAGCACAGAGAGTAACTGTTGAAATTCACTTGTAACCATTTATTTCGAACACCTTGCGTTGTCATCAAACACAGATGGAACTCAAGCTGTGCATATAAGAGGAGTTTAAGGTTTGATGCCAAGATGTTTTTCTGTAAATAAATAGAACATAAATTACCATAGGTTCGGGTAATACATGTTTATATAAAAATCAATGTGTATTTATATAAATATTACTGCTGTCAAACGACTAATTGTGATTAATCGCATCCAAAATAAAAGTTTTTGTTTCGATAATATATGAGTGTGTACTGTGTACTATACTTGTTATGTATATATAAATGCAAACATATGCTTCTATATATTTAAGACGAATATGCTAGGTTTATATATTAAATATGTTTATATATTTGTGATTAATCATGATTAATCATTTGACAGCACTAATACATATAAATTATTATTATTTAACATATTGATATCAATAGTTGTATTTGAAAGCCTAACCTGAGTGATAAATGACAGTTGAGATATTAAAGTAATTATTTCATGTGTCATGTCTAACACAATTTATACCCATAAACAAACCACACCTGGGATTAATTTGAAGAAAAATAAAAATAAAAAAAATAATTTCACTCAAATCTATATATATAAATAAGTATAAAATAAAAATAATAAATGAATTAGCTAAAAACCCTGGGTCCAACTAAGATGTATGAGTTTGTTTCTTCATTACTTTTGTATATGTAAGATATTTTCACTTTAAATCGTTGCTTCTCGCTAAAATCTTAATATTATATAATGTAATATAACCATAATGATAATCTATCCATTGCTTCCTCAAGTGCAAAAAACAAAACAAAGCAAAAACAAGTTGTATCGTCTGAATCAGGAGAGAAATATGCACAGTTCAAGCACCGTTTACAAGCAAAAACAGTCTATAATAGTTCTACACAAATATGTCAGTTTGGATGTGAGAGGACAACAGGAGATGAACTCTTTCACTGCAGTTATTATGGATTATGGACTGGTTTTTATATAATTTTTTTAAATAATTGATTCACAGGAATTGCATTGATGGACTGGAGGATGGACTTGTGGATATACTGTGATATTTTTATCATTTTTTTGGACTCTGATTCTGACGGCACCCATTCACTGCAGATCATTCATCTGTTCTGATGAAGAAACAAACTCATCTACATCTTGGATGTCCTTAGGGTGAGTACATGTTCAGAAAATTTTAGTTTTTGGATAAACTATTCCTTTAAATGTATTTAAATACTTACTACTATGGTTTAAACATTTATTATGGGATAATGGCTTCTGTTTCACTTACTGTTTTAATTAATAGTCAGCGGTAAACAGTGTATACTGCACATGATTCAGTGTTCCATTTCACCTTTTTCCATTTCACCTTTAATGAGATTTACTCCACACTTCCACTCAGACAAGAAAGTGTTCCAATCACAATACAATGTACATTTGCTGCACTCAGGTGCAAAACCGCAGGCCCGCGAGCCGTCAGCGTAGCAATAGAAACTTGATTGACGCCAAACACGGCGGATCCACCCTGGGGCCCCTGACCCGCTCTATGTGTGAGAGCCTGAAACCTGATGATGGCCAAATCCAGTTTGGAATGGCTGCAGGCAGTGACCTGCACTAGAGGGGGTCACAGAGAAACAAAGAGCATTCAGGTACAGAGCGAGACGCTCTCCTGCTCCGATAAGAAGGGCGAAGAGGCTAATGTACAAGAGTTTGCATTGTTAGCAGCACAGCACACAAAGATGAATGGAGCAGAGGGGCTTTTCTAGCTGCGAAAAAGAGTGACGGAGGTGATTGATAGGTGCGTAAACACTCCAAATCCGAATAGACATTCCAGAAATTGCTAACAGTATTGAAAACATGCCATTTGCGGCAGAAATAATCCTCTTCTGTGTCCACGACGCTAACGCTAATTCACTTCTCATTCGCAAAACCCGACAATTCAATTTCACCAAGTAGCATTGCAGCCTTTTCAGAAACTCAAACACACACACATACACATCAAATTCGGCCTCAACGACATCATTCAGTGCCCTAAACTTGTTGTTTACAGAGTTAGCATTAGCGACACAAACTGCGGTGAACATTTTTAAATGCATGGATGAGCTGGGATTTGCGTGTGGTAGTTTGTTTTGTGCTCAGGCTGTAGTCAAAGAAACCCCGGATTACTTTCTACATATCCAGTTACACAAAAGAAACAGATTAGCTTTTCAGTGTGAGCTGGTGAGTCATATGGTTCCTGAGGAACCTTTCTCAAACTTACATTGAGAAATGAGTTTCTGACTCGTGTACAGGTGAACACAGGTGTCGCCCCGGCTGGCGGCTAGTAACACCCGCACCCCCTGAAGGAAAATATCACTCATCAAACATCAGTGAAGCGGGGAACGGTCACGTGCTGTGATGCTATAGCCATTTAATGAGGGTCAGGCTGATAAAGTTCACGCTGCTGTTTTGGAGTAATAATGTGTTGCTGCAGTTAAGGAATTGTGTTGTATATATAAACAAGGTGTTTAAAGTGATACTGTCAGTAATCCATAATAATGCTTGAAAAAAGTCTCCACATCTCCAGTCCGATGTGTTTGTGTAGAACTGTTTTTGTGCTTGATCTGTATACATTTCTCTCCTGCCTCAGACGAGGGGACTTTTATACTATATGTTATCGATATATTAAAGATAAAATTAAAACAGTGAGTTAATGTTACAGAAATGTTTGTGAGAAAGCTTCACATAACTCGCAGCCAGGTTTGAGCTTGATGGGGTTTATTTACGGCAGCAATGAGTTTGTCCATGTGTGATTTCAGATGGAAGTTTTGTGACTGCTTGTATGTTCCAGTTGGTGTATATGGTGAGTTGTTTTTCAATTCATTTTTGCTCTCTCTGAAAATAATGCTACAGCAGATTGATATGAAGGTGGTACTAATTGATTAATATATTCATGTTGCATGGTACTTGTGTGGTATATCAATATACTTTACCATTTGTAGACCTATATTAGTCAATATTATTATTTTATGCCTTTTTTACATAAATATAGAAATTATGTTTATGAAATTACGAACTGGGTGCTTGAGGATGTTTAATTGGAATGCTTTTTAAACATTATTAAAGGTGTCATATATGTTATAATTTTATTTTATTAAAAAAATAACGCCATAATTTTATTTTCATCATTTTATTTTATAACTAGTTTCATTTTATTTATCTTAAAATATCATGAAAGTTACGAGTTTAGAATTAGTATAATTGTTTTAAAAATTAGGTGCTTGGGATACACACACACACACACACACACACACACACACACACACACACACACACACACACAGACACAATAAATACATTTTAATGAAATAAAATTATGGCGTTATTTTTTTAATAAAATAAAATTATAACATATATGACACCTTTAATAATGTTTAAAAAGCATTCCAATTAAACATCCTCAAGCACCCAGTTCGTAATTTCATAAACATAATTTCTATATTTCCATTTATGTAAAAAAGGCATAAAATAATAATATTGACTAATTAGTATAGGTCTACAAATGGTAAAGTATATTGATATACCACACAAGTACCATGCAACATGACTTACAGTGCATTTTATATATATATATATATATATATATATATATATATATATATATATATATATATATAATGCACTGTAAGTCGCTTTGGATAAAAGCATCTGCTAAATGCATACATTTAATTTTAAATTTAATTTAATTTAATTTAATTTAATTTAATTTAATTTAATTTAATTTAATTTAATTTAATTTAATATATATGCTACAAAAATAATTTTAACAAATTAATCATCCTTATATCAAAATTTCAAAAAAAGTCTGTGACCAGAAAGCCCTGGTAATACCGTGGTACTCTTTGGCCCCAGTCTTGTTTCCTGTTTCATCAGAAAAGGTTTTTTTCTTCTTCTGTCTTTTACTGTAGAATAGTATTCCATATATTCTCTTCTGCCTCACTTCCCTCTCTCTCTCTCTCTCTCTCTCTCTCTCTCAGTCTATCACTCACTCTAGGGCCTAATTATGAGCTAGCTTGAAATAAATACATTTATTTTTCAAAACAACCCTGCCGAGTGCTGTTTTTTGGTACAATGAGACACAGCTCTATAGTGCGCTCAGGCTGGGTTGAGGGGGGCACTTTGGGATTGACTGGCCAGAGATTTGCTGGGTGCAGTAATTGTGTCTCATTAATTCTTACAGTAATGCAGGGGAGCTATACAGGCTATGCAATTAGCAGGCTGATCCCTGAATAGAGCAGTTAATCAAGGGACAAAGGCAAGGGCTCAGCAGCCATTAGGCACAGAGGATGTCGGCCCATTGTCAGGGACATAAGGAATGCATGCAGACGTGCCTTCATTTAGGACAACTCAGGCAGGGGACAATCCAAGCCCTCTCCAGAGCTTTTCACCTCCCTACTTGAGCAAACTTCCTGCTTTTTCACGCAATTCAGAAATAATGGAAGCTCCTTCAGGAGAAAATCAGAAAAGAAACGTTCTTGTAATAATAATTATTGATTAGCTTATGATGATGTTATTTATTTATTTATTTAGTTTAAATTTTAATAGGCAGTTTTATTTTAATATTTTTTATATACGTTTTCTTTATTTTATTTTTTATTTATTTTTTTTACATTTGAATATGAAGATAATAAGAACATAACAAAATTAAATATCTGTTTGACTTAAGTTTTCTCTTAGGGGTTGGGCTAGTTTTATAGACATTGTTACTGGTTTTATAGACGATAGGTGTCTTTGGTATGTCCTCATTTAGATGCTATATAAACATATGTGTGTGTTTAAATGTGTGTGTGTGTGTGTGTGTATTTTCACCCCAGTCCATAGTGCCAAGGCTATTGCAGTCATATCTGTCGACTCAGTCGTTTGTGAGACCTTTTACCACCTCGGAGGAAGAGAAATTACCAGAATACTCTACCTTATCTTCCCTTTCCACTCTCTCTGCGCAGTCAGTCCTTTATCTCTCACCCCAGATAATCACTCACTCGGCAGCGCCGAGTAAATGAACCTCTCCTGGCCATTAAAATTAAGCATTGAATTATTGACATGTAATTAGCATGTCTTTCCTAGCAGGGCCACTGTAAAGTTTCCCCCTGCAGTTCCAGTGAAAAGCTGTGTCTTTCACTCATTGTAGCTCAGATATAATAGCACAGCAATGTTAAAAATTGTGTGATGAAAAGTGCCTTAAACCACAGACTCGGAAATCCTATTTATCAAATAATACAGCTGCTAAAACTTTATCAGCATTTATTCTCACAAGTAATGCTGTCTCCCGCTTGTTATCGTTACGGAGGAGATGGCGCAGCGTTCGGATTAGGTTTTGGATTATGCAAACATGTCAAAATATATGTGCGTAATGAGCTGCGAGATTCCCTTTCAAGGCAATTATGACTTCAGCGCTCTTATTTATGTATTTAACGCCTCATGTTTAAATGATTTATTAATTTATTTTTAGCTGGTGGAATTTTTGGTAAGTTTCTTATTTTATAGTCCATAATCAACCACAACAATATGCAGTTTATTAATAAACGCATCTCACACGACTGCAGTTGTCAGTTCCCCTGACAAATTCCCCTCGAAGCTGAATTCCACTGAATACTAACCCACAGATTAATTCCTCTCTTACTTATGCAGTTTTTCTCAGTTTTACAGACCTGTGGTTTGACAAGCTGTTTATATTAAGCCTAAGTAAATCACATTCAGAAGTTGCTTGGTAATCTCGTTTTGTTTACAGCAAACTCTGGGAACAGCAGCTTCCTGTCTGCCTGACTTAATTTCGTCTGTTTGCAGACAGGCTTGCGATTTAATGGGGAGTAATAAGAGATAATTTTTAGTAACCTACATTCTGTGGTGCTGGCATCATCCTGTCACAGAAAGTAGGTTGTAGAGACTGGGAAGGTAGTGGTGGAAGTGTTTAGAGCTTTGGCAAAACTTCCGTCACCCACTTGCGTGCATGAGATGCAGACGAGAGACACTTTAAAAAAAAAAAAAAGAATTCAACCAAAAATAACATTTCTGTCATTATTTACACACACTCATGTTGTTTTAAACTTGTATGCTGATGCAGGTTTGGAGCATCCTGAATGCACTTTAAAAAATAAATAATATTAATAATTCACTATTCCTTTAAATGTGCTTGAAGGTGTCAGACGGATACATTCCACTGAAACTAGTAATTGGTTGGAGGGATTAGTTTCAGTAATCTTTAACCTCCCACCTTCAATTCAGACTCTTTTTGTGAAGCAACATCTGCCACAATTTTGTTCCCAGTCCTGGCAGGAAGAAACACAGGTGAGAGGAACAGCCAGCATCCTTTGCATTGTTGGCCGGCTTGTATCAGGACTGAAAGAAAGTAGTATCATGTCCTGTCTCTCTGAAGGATCTCCAGTTTCAGAGAGTGGTCACAGAGCTGTTTCCCAGCGCCTCTGCTCCATGCCTCATTGAACAGACATATCAGTGCCCTTTTGTGGAGGTCTCATACATCCGGACCCTCTCCGCCACACCCCAGAACAGGCCATATGGTTTATATATCAGTATATATATATATATCTATATCTATATGGTCTGTCGCTACTTTGCATGTGTCATTTTCAGACTGCGTTCATACAAATAGTGATTCCTGAAGTGTCGAGCTTCACTGAAAACTAAAAATGCAAAATGCAAATTCACTCTCTGACAGTAGGGGGCGCTTATGGAAATGCAGAAACACTCTAGTTAAGCCCAAAGTATACTTCATTTTCAGAGTGAAAAAGCCTTTACACACTGAGCGCAAAAGAGCTAAACCAATATCAAACATAATGACGCGCTGGAATAAAATAACAGATTTCTAGAGTTCACAGCCGAGGAGACTGATGTTCTTGTAAGAGCAGTGAAAGACAGAGAAGTTGTGTTGTATGGGGATGGGAGAAACCCACCCAAAATACACCACAATGATTTCCGTCATCTCATGTGTTAATATTTTTTTTAGTGTAACAATTTATGATTTGCAAAAATAACTGTTGCATCTGTGTAGATTACATGAGCAAAGTGTATGGTATGCGCGTTGTGCACGCTATACATTATGGTCAAGCATGCGGCCTTAAAATAGCATAAAGAACAACGCACAACGCGCCACTGACTTTAGACTAGGTTTTTTCTGGTCAGTTGCGCAATTGTTTAATGGAACAGCAAAATAGCACCAGGGATTGTTTGCGCCGGAACACGCCTCCTTTTTTGCGCTGAACCGCCCAGGGAGCGCAAGTTCATTCACTAGTTTAGCGACGTGCTTCTGTGGAGGGAAAACCGCGCTTTGCACGGGTGCAAAATAGGAATGACACATGCGTCGGTGTACAAAGTCAATTGCGCTGGGTGCAAGATAGGGCCCATAGTCTTTCAAAGTATACTCCATTTGATGTTGTGTGCAAGAACACATCTGCTCTTGAATACTTTCTTCATGTCCAGTGTCTGCTCTATTTTTCGCATAATTTATTACCAATAACAAATATTTATAAACTCTTTTAAACAAAGCTGGACTATCCCATACCCTCTCTCTCACAAACTCTTGTCATTGCAGCCATCTGTTGCTGTTGCAGTCTCCGCTATTTTGTTCTTGTTGTTTTGTCTCTTTTGTTTCATTATTTTACTGTGAAACAATGGCCCGGGCCAGTGTTGCCACCTTGTGGAACAACTGATTACTGTAAAACAAGTTCAATGTGCATGTGCGACCTGCACATAAAAGAATCGGGTGATGCGTGTACAAGATCATCTGATGACTTAATTTGTGTCAAACCCAATGCACTCTGTCCCTTGTGTATGTGTAAAAATCGAAGTATACTTTGGGCTTTACAGTACACAAAGTAGTTCTGCGTAACTTTGTCAGTGTTAGTGTAAACACTTGCATTATAACTCTTTCAAAATAAAATGTTTTTTTTTTTTTTTTTTTTTTTTTTTTTTTTTTTTTTTTTACATTTGCCATTTATATATATTTTTTTTGCTGAAAATATGAATAATACCCCAGATTATGATGCTCAGTGAGGTATCAGATTTTCACCTGTTGGCAATACAGCATAAAGTCATATCTAGTGACCAGAATATCATAGAAACTTGTGAATGTACTATTTTAACCTAGGCAGATAAAAAAAAAAAAAAAAAAACTCATGACAGACACTGCTGGAAATCCCATAATAATGCTGTGGCAGCCATCCACAATAGCCTAGTATTGTGGCAGTGAGTTTTGCATGGGCTAGTAGCCCTTATGATTTCTTCAAAAGATGTGGAAGTCCAGTTTGTGAGGTGCTGTGGTGCTTTTTTGGTTTGAAATAGTGGCCAGACACATTGACAAAGGAATGGTTTATGGATTGTTAAGGATTATTTTGAACAAAACAAAATCTCTGACAGTATTTAAAGGTACATTTTCCTCAAATACAGCTTGCAGACTCACAATGCATTGTGTATTCCAGTAGCTAACAATACACCTCAAGGATGCAGATGTGTGTTTTGTTTTTAAAAGCAGAGAATTAGGGGATACTGTTGGTCCTCATTATTTTGACCCTCCCTTCAACCTCTTCTATTGTTGTCTGCAGGTGCTAATGATTATGTGGCCCACTAAGTACACCAACTCATTTGCCGAGGAGGAAATAAATGACTTCCTTAGAAGTCTTCCCTGTTTTCTCCCTAATATAATTTAGTTTGGGATGAGGGTCTGACACTCTGTTAAAACCTTGAAGATTTTAGCACACTCTCACTAAGAAAGCAATGTTGGTTTAATTCCTGAGGCTGCCTGGCCACCTGGCTCCTACAGAAGAAAAAACTCACAGAGTTCCTCACATAAAACCAAGGGAAGTGTCTTATATTGCCTTATTGGTGTGGTTCCTGTGCTTTGTGTTTGTGTTGGCGCCCTGTATTCTGTAGGTTGGTATTTCTGTATTCACTGGTATGTAGGCCTATGGCGGATGTCTCCGATCACATGTTCTCGGTGATGATGGGATGGACAGCAAGATTTTTCCACTCATGTCCCAGCTTGACTGTCTCACAAACTGTGTCTAAGAATGTTCAGACACTAACTCATGATGACAGCAATGCGCACACACTTTAATGCGTATATACACATGTTGATATTGGTTCTTACTGTGTGTGTCTATCATTGTAAGGGCTGGAGTATAAACCTGGAAACTAGTGCCCTCGGGTCTCAGATTGCTAGGGGGCCGTTGAAGCCTTCGGCCAAGAAGTCTAAGAGTGCCCTTGTTGCATTTTAAAATGTAAGGTGACCACTAGGGCCCCTTGGCACATACAGTGCAAGTTGACTACTAGGATCCTCAGGCCTTTCATTTCATATATCGCAAGCTAACGGCTGGGGCCTACAGGCCCCTTGGCACATGCAGCTGACGAATAGGGCCCTTGGGCCCTTGAGCGCATATATTGCAAGTTGATAACTAGGGCCCCCTGACACTTTGGCACATGCAACACAAGCTGACTGCTTGGGCCCTGGGCTTCTTATTGCACACCGTGTGAGCTGACCACTAGGGACCCTGGACACCTGAGTACATACCACACAAACTAGCTCTTCAACACATGCATCATGAGCAGAACATAAGCATAAAGCAAGGCCCCCTCAGAGGGTGCAGTGCAAGCTGAACCCCAGATACCCCAGTGCACACAGTGCAAGTTTATCACCAGCTTCACTGCCCTGAGTTCCTGATTGGCAAGTTACAATACAAACCCATCACATAATCCCCTCTACCCAAGGACATGTGTCCCAGGCGGGACCATGATGCCTCCCAAACAGGTTATCTGCAGAGTCCACTGAAAATGCTGAGCTCAGCACACCTCATACAGTTTACTTTCTGTACTATCACAACTCACAGTTCAGCTTAGGGAACGGGTGTTCAAGCCAAGGAAATATAAAACACTGAAGGTCATCAAGTCCCTGTAATCCCAGTATTTAGCTGTAACAGGGGGCAGATCATATGAGCTCCAGTGTTTTAGCTTCTTGGTAGTCACCACATCAGCTCATGTGCATGATGCTGAACTTTGTTCAAGTTGGTTGCGTCATCAACGGTCACAATTGCTCATGATGTCACACATATCTTTTAAAGGGTGGAGCGGTGGCTCAGTGGGTCGTGACATGGCAAGAAGGTCTCCAGTTTGAGTCCCAGCTGAGCCCTAAACTCTTGGTGTAAATTTGCATGTTCTCCCCATGCAGGATAGGTCAATTGCTCATAGATGGACTGGGTGATTGAGCATTCAAGGTGTTTCCCTGCCTTTGTATAGGCTACCCTGTTATCCTGCCTAGGACAAATGGTTTAGAGAATGGATTCTTATTGCAGTTTTATTAAACTGAATTGAAAACCCAGGTTATCTAATGTAATCACTCAGACAACAATGTGTCTGGTGGATAGAGGAATGTTTGTGAATGTGAAAATAGATAGAGATAAAGAGGGAGTGAAAGTGTGATAAGATAAAGGGACAGAAACATATTAAGCTTTGTTGATGGGTGATCTTTGCGCCTAGCATTGGCCCAGGAGACATGGACAGCGACAAAAGACATCAAAAAAGACAACAAGCACAGTGTAGTCACAATTGTCATTGCTACCAGAAGTGTTAGATGAAGGGAAAGAAGACACCATAAATGAGCGACACGTCCATTTGGACTTTTGATCAATTTTTAAATTCCCAGCTTTCATGCCATGTCCTAATTCTTTATGCAAAACCAATTTCAGACAACACAGTGGAATCTCAGCGCGACAGGTTAAAAATTAATGAGCCTGTCGATGCGGGAGCATTATGTTACTGTTTAACCGCACATTTCGTTAAATATTCAATCTCAGGAAAGCAAACATTGGATCCCTGAACTTTTAGCTTCACCTCCCCCTGGTGTGTGTGTGTGTGTTTGGTGTTTGTTTGTGTGCGTTTACTCAGATGTTTTGTCTTAATTGGAATTGTTTCTACAGGACTTTCAGGCGCCGTGCTACACCAATATAGACTAGCTAATACATTGTTTTCGTTATTTTCACAGTTGCACGGAAAATTGAGTGGTGGTGTCTTATTAAGGAACCTAATTTCGAGGGTGAACACCTAACCAATTATATCTAATTGGATGATTATCGCACAGCCTTCAAAAGACACCTTTCTGACACTGACACTTCTGGAGACAGTTTTATTGGACTGTGAATCCCCGAATACTTTTGACCCCCAGTTTGCACTGAACAGATCATGATTAGGATTGCATGGACCACAAACAAGCTGTGAAATCTTGGCAGTGGGTTTCCTAACTGCAAACACAAGACAACTTAGAGGTGTAACAAACATTTAATCTTGTGATTTTTACATTTTGTGTTTATTTATTGTTCTTTGTTTGTGTTCTTTCTCACGCCAAGCTAGACGTGTTAAAAGCAATGCTAGCTGACTATTAGCATTAAGAAAATGAAAAAGACATTAATCAAAATGTGTCAAACGAAATGAAAATGAATGTTAGCAGACGTACGCACCAGTGCAGGGGCAGCCAAATATGTATAATATAAAACCGAGAGCAAAGTCAGTAACGATTACCATCGGAAACATTTTAATTCACCATTGAGCAAACATCCGACCGCTTGGCTACGGAGCACACCGCCAGCCCTGTCAATCTCTGGTGGTCGACAAAAGACTTTAGTAATATCTTTTATCACTTTACAACTGTGTCCTACATGCCGTATGGCCTGGCAGCAGTGACAGATGAGGTGAACATGGTGGGGCTAATTCAGCATGTCCTCTCCCAGCAGGCCTCCTTACACAACGCTAATAGGATGGGACCCATTGTCTGTGGGCCAGGACCACCATGCTCCTCACCATCCACACAAACACAATGACCCTCGCTGGGCCTTGTCTCAGCGAGTGAGTCTTTTCAATTCTAGAACAAGAGAGACTGATGAGGGCGTTCATGCATTGAGGAATAGCGTTGAGCTAGCGTCGTATGTTCGCATATGGTGGATATACATTTTAAAACCCATGAGAATATCTGCATAAACTACCCATTGTTACTTTTTTTTTTATTTCAATTAATTAATACTTTGACATCTTTAGGAACTGACAGCTAATTAGGTGTAGCTCATTAGCATGTTAATACAGTAGCTAGTGCAGCTTGCGAAATGCTTTTTTTCTTTTTAGGAAAAGTCAACTTGTGAGGCAAAGCTAGCCACAGTCAAAGAAGATTGACTAACCAACTACTTTACTTGCACAATCATCTGAAATTCTTCGTAACCCGAACTCAAACATAGTGTAGCACACTGTGGCCTTACTCTTAGTTTTGCAGTAGATTTAAACCAGCATCTTTATGCCATAACATACTGGCTTGGATGTAACAGTCAGGAATTATTGAAATATATATTAAAATATTTTATTTAATTAAAATAGTATGACGTTCAAAAATGTTATGCTCTAATGTGTGTATTTTTATGTTTCATGAATCATGTTTTTTATAGTTTTGGATTTAACAGTCAATAATTATTTAAATATATAAAGAATTTTTTTTTATCTATTTACTTTAAAAATGTAGATAAGAAATGTGCACATTTGTTGTATTACATGAATCAGATGAATAATTAACAAATAAATAAACACAATAAAATAAATGATACTAAAATATTAATAGAATGTATATAATATTAATTATAATTATAATATTAATAATGATATATGAGACAATAATTTAAGAGTCATGAATTATGTAAATATATAACAAAAAAGCTTATTTATTGATTGATTCATTGTTTGTTTGTTTTGTTTAAGTAATTATTATTATTTTTTACTAACTTTTGAGTTTTAGTTTTACAACTTCCATCTCAAGCTGTTAAACAGCAACATGTCAGATATCTTCGTTCAGAACGTATCAACAGGCTCAATACAGTCTTTCTAAGGTCATAATGTGATAAACTGTTGGCTATCACTTTACATATAGATTAGCGACCAGCTATGTATACTTGCAAATGCTTGAAGTTTTAGTTTCAGAATGCGAAAGCCGTTTGCGAGGTACACACAGGTGTTTGTTCAACAGGAGACACTGACCTCTGCACTTTCAGCCAATCACAAGCCTGCAAATCGCTTTAGCTCTACAGCTATAGGGAGACACAGAGTGAGTGTGTGAGCGTGAGAGAGGCATCTGGAACAGAAATCTGAATCCAGGGTGGAAGATTAAAGCAGACTCCTATCTGGCGCCGGTACTCAGAGAAATCCATATCATTGCTCAGCGCTAATGTTTCCTCTGCAGAATCAAGCAGGGCTTTGCTATCTGATTGGGTGCTCATTCTGCGATGGAACGGGATGCGAGAGAATGCAGACGAGCCTTTGAAATGGCCTGATGTTCTATTAGCAATTCTAAACAGCTCTCTCTGTCACAGTAGCACTTTTCCCACATCAGCTTAGATTTCACGTTGTGCCAGAGAGCGTATGCACGTATGCTTTCCGGTTTCAGACCGTTGTTGATGCAGTTCAGGTGCACCTGCCTGGCCCGAGACATGTGACCATCCCAGAGTTCCCTGCAGCTGCAAAGGTTTTCAACACTGAAATTGAAAACTGTGGTTTTCAAATAATAAAAAGATAGAATTAAATACTATTTCATTAATAATCTATCTATCTATTTTTTTTATAATTTGTTTATTTTTCAGATTATAAATGCTAAATATAAAAATATAATAAAAGTAATTAGATTTAATAATTCAATATTCAATTAATTTTCTCATTTAGTTTGTTTGGCGACTCATTCTTATTTTACAGAATACATACTTTATGTCAAATTAAATATTGTACTTATTAATTTATTAATTAAATTCGTAACAAAAACAGACCTTGGGAAATTTGTCTTGATATATCAACTGTAAAAAAGCATTTATAATATATTAATCATGTTTAGTGTTTAGTTACTTTAGGGGACTCTAAATTAATTATATTTAATACTTAATTGTTTAATTTAGTATCAAGGTACTTTATGGCACCTATTATAATTTATATAAATATATTTTAAATAATATAAATATAGAAAATATAATACATTTTTATATTGGATTAATATTTATTTATACTTTTTATTAATTATTTTAATTAGTAACAAATTATTTCAAGTAGCATTGTCTTTTATATATTGTTACATTTAAAACTATATTAATTGATTATCTCATTTAATATCTTATTTTAAAGATTATATATGCAAGATGTAAAAATGGAGTAAACTTAATTCTACTTCAATTTTCAATTAATTGTCTCATTTATTATTAAATTATACTCATGCTTATATTAATTTTATTTATTATATACATGCAGTTGTGCTGTTTATTCCATCAATTTTATTGAAACAATCTCAGATAAACTAGCTTTCTGCCTTCAGTAGAAGTCAGCAGGTCAGTGTGTGTGTGTGTGTGTGTGTGTGGGAGTGATTGCGTGCCTGTGTGTGAAAGAACATAGTAGTGTCCGTGTGAATGTGTGTAAGGTTTGTATGACAGATGGACACCGGCTCGGCCCTTTTGCGAGTGGAAAATTGAAGCCACATCCCCTCTGACCTGATTACCATGGTAACCTTTGACCCAGAGGTCATCTGCACACAGCGCCTCATGCATTCATGCAGCCTTTCAGCAGCGAAACAAACCCCTACAAGACGAACCCAACAAGAAAAACATTGTCTCATTTAAAATTCATAGTCCGAGGGCCCACAAAACATACATTTAACATGCACTTTTGTATGGCAATAACCATACGACCAACAGGCAGCATCGCAGACGTGCCCAGAGTACAAATATAGTGAAAATAGCAGCGGAGGCGCCGTAATTCTCCGCTGACAGAAGCGTGTGGAAGCGTTCTAGTCCCAGGGCGGGTCTCTGACAGTCTAAGTATACACTAAAGCAGGTGTATCTGAGCCATAACAAACCCACTCATCCTAGTCAAACAACAGCCACGGGAAGAATTCCTGCAGTCGGATCATTTAGGAAGGGAGGACAGTTTAAGGTAATTGCATGGTGTGTCACATTGCCCATCCTTTTTTTTTTTTTTTAACAGGCCTAAAATATAACCACAATTTACATCGTCTCAAGAAGAGTCAGAAGCATTTTTCTCATGATGATAACTGTTTAATGGGTTTGTGTATGTGCACTTGATAATAATATAGGATGGCTCTCAGTAGATTAGAATAGGAATGTTTATTTATTTACCTCAAATTTTGATGTTGAAAACAGTTTGGCCCATATATATATATATATATATATATATATATATATATATATATATATATATACGCCTATACATTTTATTTTATTTTTTTAAGTAAAGAAATAAGATCAAATTAAGTTCAAATTAATTAGGTCTTTTAGGGCACAGAAGATACACTTTTTAGTGAATAACCAGTAGAAATTATAATTTAATCTAGTGCAATATAGTCTATTTTAAACTAATAATATATAAAAAATTAAATGTTAAATTATACATAAAATCCGATGCAATCATATGATTTATTTTCTTCTTCTTCTTTTTTTTTAAAGAAATGAACAAGAAAAAAGTATCAATGATATCCATGAGCTTTAGCTAACACTATCTAACATTTAGATGTATGAGTAATTGTTGTATTTTTTTAATTCATATTAATAAATACTAACACAATGTTAGTGAATGCATACTAACTGGACCTTATTGTAAAGTGTTACCAGATATAATAAATATAATATTTCAGAAATGTTGAGCTTCAGCGATATTGCAGTTTTTCTCAGTCGCTTTGGTATTTCTCAGATCAGAATTGAAATTCTCAAAACTGCCTGTTCAATCTTTACATCATTGTGTCACTTGTGCACATCAAAAAAGCTGTTTCTCATTTCTTTGAACAAGTTGCAAATGCTTTGTTACATCCATGTAAATTATTATATACAATTCTCCGCTGTTTCCTACATTATCAATTGCTTATGTCACGTTGACCAAAATGTATTATAATGGGTCTCTGTTGAACAGTCTCACCCCCGACAACATTTAATTATTAGTTCATAGCATAAGTCTTTACATGCAAAATGGTAAAACAAGTTGTCATAATATGTTGAGCATATTCCTTTAAATTTCCATTAGATTTTTTTTTTTTCTAAATCTATCCTGCATTGGTAAATTGCTCCAAGGTGAATCTTGATTTATGATATATATATATATATATATATATATATATATATATATATATATATATATATATATATATATATATATATATTTTTTTTTTTTTTATATATATATATAATACATTCCATATAAGTTTTAAAGAAATGGTATGACTCAAGAAGACCTGTTTTTTTTTTTTTTTTTTTTTTTGGAGCACTGTTCATCCACACTTTCTACCATCCTTCAGATTCTGCTTTACATGTACTTTTGTGTCCCATGAAAGACAGACATGAGGATGAGTACATGACGACATGATATTCATATCCCTTTACCAGCCTTGCTACTAACGTCATCATGTCACTGTCACTGTCACTGTTTGGTTATACACAAGTTTATAAAGTTGCGTTTCGAGCTGTCATATCTCCTCTGGCTTTAGCGCCCATCTGTTCGGCCATACAGCGTCCAGGACCGGCTTGGCATGCAGAGCAGCATGGAGCTGTCACAGAGGAGCAGGGTTTTGTGTTTGTGATGGGGAGGCAGTTCGTCTCGTTAATTCTGCAGATGGACAGGGGTGAGGATTTGCCCCGTGGTAAAGTACGCTCGCTGGCACTGCATGTCTCGCTGCTGTTCGGGAGTCAGTCTCAGACGGGCAGACGGCCAGACGAGATGGACAGACCGTCAGACAGGCTAAGATATCGCCTGCAGTTATTCAGAACCCTGCAGTCTGGCTGGAGTGAATTTGACTGGAGGCAAGAGGCAGAGCGAGGATTGCTGAGGTAACAGGAACACCACACACACATGCATTGCTTAGGCTTTTCTTTCTCTCTCTCACTTTCCATTCCTCCATTCTTCCTGATATTCTGATCAGATATGCAGAGCGGTTGCGGTTCCCCCCACAGACTCCGGAGTTTCTCATGTCAGATCACTTTGACTGCACAGGAGTCATGACAGGGTGGAAGCCCTGCTGATCAGACCTCTTCTCCGTCTCTCTACACTCGTTGCAATCGTTCGCAGTTTAATGATTGTGGTTCTGATGCACTTAAAAGGGATAGTTCACCCAAAAATGAAAATTCGGACTTATCCTCCACTTGTTCCAAACCAGTATGAGTTTCTGTCTTCTGTTGAACGCAAGAGCCACTGACTTCCCTTTTGTTTCCCATAATGTGGAAGTCAGTGGCTGCCATAATAAATAAAGACTCGGTCATCATTGACTTACCTTCATATCATTCAAAACATAGACTTTCTTTCTTTCTTTCTTTCTTTCTTAGAACATAAACAGAGAGACTTTAAAGAATTGTCATGCTGCTCTTTTCCATGCAATGGAATGGCTTCAAATGAGCAACAACATTTTGAAGTAAAGGGAAATAGTAATTTAAGCATAATTGTTTTGGAATCTGAAGTCATATGATAGCTTTGTGTCAGAAATAGACTGCAATGTAAGCTGTTATTTACAGAGATGCACTGAAAATGGACTACAAAACTTGTATGGACTACAAAAATGGCCCCTCGGCTCCAAATCACTAAAATGTTGCAGTGTTTAATTTGTTCCTTAATTTTTTGCATTGTTACTTACGGAGCCCCTCATATGACATGCAAGAAAAAATAAATAAATTGTGCGCACGATTTACTCATTCGTTCCCTCAATGTACTAAAACGTGCACACAATGACTATTGCATTCCCTCGATTTGCTAAATCGTGCGTACAAATTTATAAATTGAGTGAACGCAATAGTAATCATGTGCACGTTTTAGTACATTGAGGGAACTAATTAGTAAGTCGTGCACACGATTTAGCCTACAATTTTTTTTTTTCCTGCAAGTCATGTGCGAGGCTCTGGGTTTGAAATATTTTCTTCGGTTTCAGCCACAGTAATATTATTGAATGCAAATCATATATATATTTTTTTTTTTGCTGACGCCCAGTCTTTATCTGTCATTACTTTTTCGGTTCACATAAATAAGAGTTCCCCACAAAAAAAAAGTTCCTGGCTTGTCTCAGGAAACGCCGAGATGCTGAATCATGGTAATTGGGGCAGAATGAGAATTAAAGTGTGAGAGGAAATGTTCCTTCCTCCGCCCACAGACACAGACATTCACTCAAAGTTGCAGCTCTCGCACTGTAATCTCATCTCCGGATCTGCTGCAGAACAAGATCAGCCGAATTAATACCACTATTTTACAGGACCGTTCCTCCCACCGACTAAAGCTGAACAGAGATGAGACGTAGAGGTGCTGTAGATCAATGGAAAACGAAACAAGCATACAGCCCTTTGAAATATGGGATAAAACGGCCACATTCAGGACCAGGTGTTCATTTTATATGGAGTTTAATGAGGCAAATCGGAAGCACAGATTTTGATTTCCACTGTATAATATATAAAATGTTACCAAACATTCATGAGTGGGTTGTCTGTTGCATTTCTGAACAGGAAATATTATTGGTCAGATGGTTGCTCTTTAACTCAAGAGTATGTCAAGAATTGGATTATTAGTTTCTTGGTAAATCTGAGCACATTATATGAATAGTTGCGATTTTTTTGTAAAATATACAATATAAAATGTGATTCATGTTTTTTAAACATCTCTTAAACTCACCAATACTTAAAATTGTGAAATAGTATTGCAAATTAAAAGAACTCTGTTTTACTTCTGTTTTAACAATTTTTTTTTTCTGTGATTCAAAGTTAAATTTTCAGCATCATTACTCCAGGCTTCGTTGTCACATGATCCCTCGGAAATCATTCTGATATATGCTGCTTAATAAATATTTTTTGATTATAATCAATGTTTAAAAAATTTGTAGTAAAAAATAATAATAATAATAATGTGAGATTATTGGTGTATTTTTCAGTGCAAGTTTCTTTCCGATGAAACGACTCAGATTTACATTTTACATTTACAAGCCTTGTCTCTGAATCCTGGGCTTGGTGCCTTTTAAAAATCGCTTGTAAATCTCTCATTATGTTATACTATTACCAAATCTTGGATTTATTATTATTATTTTTGCAAGTTTCTATATTTCTTTCTGGCCTCACTGATCTGAGTTATGCACCTCAGTGCAACCCTAACCCTAACCCTAACCATATAGTAAGTATATCTAGTTAATTAATATTACTCAGTTCTTAAATGTATAATTACACTGTAACAAGGACACCTTAAAATAAAGAGTAACAAAGAAAAAAAACACAACATGAAGGTTAACAAGTCTTTACTGTCTCTAGGAGAGACAATTGAGACATTAAAGATATATATTTTTATTTCCTGTGGCAGCAGACGTTGTGTGGCATTCCAACACTGAACACTCCTACAACACAACCTTAGAAAGTTACTAGATATTGTCTGTGTTGACAGCGGAACACACATCCTAATGAACATTTGTAGGAAAAACGTTCCTTTCTAATTCAGCAAGCTGAAAATAGCTCTTCTTCCTGACAGTGCTTGTTTGTTGACCGTCCCATTCTTTTATTAAAACACGTTAAACATATTGAGAGGCAAAGATGAGTGATTTCCTGGAAGTCTAAAAAATGTGCAAGACACACAAGACACAGTTCATTAACTCTCAACCCAGACCATATAAATAACAGAGAAACACTGAAGACCGCATAAAAACAGACAAACTTCACATTCATTATGATGAAAAACATCCTCCTTTGACAGCATCTTGTGACCAAGCTTTGACAAAATGGAAAAACCTAAGTGATGCTAAACATCTGTCCTCATGGTTTGGATCATCTCCAGAAAAAACGAAAGAAAGAAATCTTACCTACTCTATAGAAAATGTGAGATGTTGCCATAGAAATGTCACCGTCATGATGCCAGGCTGTTTCTGGTGGTTGCTAAGTAGATGCCAACTTGCTCAGGTCAACAAAGCCCTCTGTTAAGTCTCTCCTGCTCAATGTAAGTCAGTCCAAGTGTGTTTGGAGCAAAGTTGCATGCCAAAGTTTAACACTGATAATCACATATCAGTTTGATTCTTTATTTAATAAGAAAATAAATGATGCAGTTGCAATGAATGACTTGGGTCATAACAAATCAGCCCAGGGAACTAAATATATCCTCCTGTGTGTGTGTGTGTGTGTGTGTGTGTGTATGGAGACCACAAGTCTGTTTGGAGACTGGAAGCAACTGGCAAACATCCAATACAACCATTTAAACCATAATGATCTAAGCCTCTGTTTCTCTTTGTCATTGTGCCATGTTGACTCACAGAGCGAGTAGTTTTCTATCTACTGGAATTCTCTTTCTCCCTCCATCAGCTGTAAAAACATTGGCATTACAATTAGTAGATCGTACTGGACCTGTCTAAATAAATTGAAAAAGAAAAAGATGAAGACTTGGAAAGAGAAGGTGGCGTAGATAAAACGATCTTCATAGGATAGTTGAACAGGAAATACAAATTCTATACAAAATTACAAAAATAATATAACTTTTTATTATTATTAAGGTTAGTATAAAATGCCATGTGGTGCCACATTTAAAAAAATGTAATATTACATTTTAAATAATATTTATGTATTAATACCTGTAAATACTTGTAAAACTCTCTCTCTCTCTCTCTCTCTCTCTCTCTCTCTCTCTCTCTCTATATATATATATATATATGACCAAAACCAGTCATAAGTAGCATGACTATATATTCTAATAGCCAAAAATACAATGTATGTGTCAAATTTATACAGTTTTCTTAATGTCAAATTATTAATTAAAGATCGTGTTCCATGAAGATCGTTTGTAAATGTCCTACCGTAAATATATCAAAAATGTATTATCATTCTTAATATGCATTGCTAAGGACTTCATTTGGACAACTTTAAAGGCAATTTTCTCATTTTTTAAAAAAAATTATTTTACACCCTCAGATTCCAGATATTTTCCAAGGTCATATATATTTATACAAACATTATTGATAGTGATTAATGTGCGTCCATTTACAGTATTCAAGGTATGAGCAAAATATACTTTATGTACTTTTACGTTCATGGAGTCAGTAAAAGTAAATTGTACAACTGCAGAAGAATTTCAAATATTCATCAATTATTTGATGGTGCTTTTTAATGAAATTATACTTTTTTGATCATTCTTTGTATGGAAAGATTCAGCTTGGACATTCGTTAAAATATCGTTTCCCCCCAAAAACAGATTTGGAACAACAAAAAAAATGACAGAATTCTACAGTTTGAATCATATCGCACAACTCCACTGTCAGTTATAATGAATGAATTGTTTAGCCATAGAAGTTTTGTTCTAGTGAAACCCTGAAATGATCGTAATATGTCACTTAATTTTGCCGCCAAAATTATTTTCATATCCTCAGGCCATTTAAAATGTAAAACAATCGCTTCTGTGGTTTATACAAAAGCGATGTTAAATCAGCGTGTTTGTGTTTTCCATTTCAACAGCTCATTTTATTAACATTCAAAGGTTTACTTGAGCACGGAGCACAAAAAGCTCCCTTTGGCTCTGTTTGGATTAGGGAAAAAGGTAGATCGGCCCATCTCGTCACCAAATCAAACAATCTGCTTCTCTTCCAAGTAAAACTGATGTAATCTCATGGGCACCATCTAATGCGCTTGTCCCTCACGGCCTCACACCTGTTGCTTTCTCTCTGCCTTTCTTCTTGATTATTTTTTTGATTCGGAGCATCCAAGAAGCGAGAAACAAATGGAGAACTGGGGAAACAAGAGGACTGAAGGAAATCAAAGGGAAATGGGCAGAGTGTTTATCGGAGAGGGAGGGATGGGGGTGGTTTGGCTGGCACGGACGGAGTCTGAATATTCAAGCAAGAGAGACCCCCACCTCACACTCTTGCAAATATTGTCTTATCCATTAGTGGGAGCACGGGAAGAAAGGGGTAGTCTGTCATTGTGGGGCTCATGAAGGAGAAGTCAGGGGAGGAATTCTTTTCAAAACCTCTTCTGCAGTGCTCAGTGGACAGGGCCATTTGTTTGGCCCTATTCAGACGCCGTAGACCGTAGCAACAAAGAGCGCTTTCAGAGCACCTCACTGTAAAAGCATGTGAAAGAGAAAAGCAGGGCAGAGGAAAGGGAAGAAAAGCGGAAAAAAAGAAGAAAACAACTTGAGCGAGACAGGGAGAACTTGTTAAATTTAGAGATGTTTATACGGACCTTTGCTTGTGTGTTTGTTTTTCCTCACACTGACAACGGAAAAGCGTTCGTGGTAAAACTAATAGAGTCGAACGCCATTGAGCCTTGAAGAAGAATGTTACCCAACACTCACCTTTAAAAATTGACACCACCTGGCTGGCTCGCCGAGAACTTAACTGTGGTCTGGGACACCCGAGAACACCGTCTGCATAAATCCTACCTGACATGAGCTAGCAGAGATGCTGGCCTGTGTGTTTATGTATTTACTCCGATGATTATTGCTTTAGCAGCTCTCTTCTGCAGAGTGGATCAGCTCACCTCACCACAGGGATGCACAAACTCTTCCAAAATGCGTCCGGGGTGAGCGCATGTGGCTCGATATAACTTAATCATGCAACAAGCCGAGCGGCTTCCTGTTTAGTGGCCTTCAAACTTATAGTTCTCCCAGAAATAAAGATTATGTTGTTATTTACTCATCCTCATGTTGTTTCAACCCTGTTTGACTATCTTTCTTCTGTGGAGCACAGAGGAAGATGTTTTGAGGAATGTTCACGCTGTTTTTTTTTTTTTACATACAAAGTTCACAGTGACCATGGATGTCAATTAAAAAAAAGAACTTCATAAAGTAGTCCATATGAGTTGTGAACTATATTCAAGGACATATGAAAAACAGACGAAAATTTAAATCGTTATTTGCTGAAAAACTTTTCTTTCTCCAGAGTTCTCAAATCTGATTTACTCCCCATGTTCAGTTTAAGAAATAATTGCACTATATTTGATGCCATTGATGTACAGCTCCATTGCTTTTACATATTAAAAACTAATGCCACATGTCTGAATATGTGGATCTGAAAATTAGATATGGGATGTACAGTGAATAACCTAGTGCGATGAGACCAGTTGCAAGCTTCAAAGAATGTATTTTTTCACATAGAATGTAAACCTCTGCTTGACAATGCACAATCACAGCCAGTCAGAATCTATGGTTTTAAAAAGACAATGATGATGAGTAGGATTTTGGACCAATGGGATTTCACACTGGCCAGAGCCAACTAGTATCCACTGCAGAAATGTTGTGCTCGTCAATTCTCATGGGGTGTGCATGGTTAAAAAAAGTTTATCTTTCCCTCACACAAAGTTATTGTATGGCTTCAGAAAACCTCACAATGTAAAAAAAAAAAAAAAAAAAAAAAAAAAAAACGTAAAAATGTTGAGAGAAAAGGCTTAAGAAATTAAACAAAAGCAAAAACAAACAAACAAAAAAAACACCATTTTTTATTTTAGGATGGGGGTCCCTCACAAAAGGATGATCCTATTTGGAGGATCCATGGATCCTGGTTTAGGGTGTTTTTGCCCCATTTTGAGCTTGAAAGCATTGGTTATTAAGGAAAGTTGTTGTATAATATGGCAAAGAACAGTGTGAAGATAATTCAAAATAACTTTTTTTCTGTGCTCCACTTATAAAACAACAGCATACAGGTTTGGAAGGACATGAGGGCGAGTAAACGATGACAGAATTTTCATTTTTTGGTTAAATTGTACTTACATTATTTTCAGCAGAAAAAAAATCTATCATATTCTTTTTGTTCGCTTTATTAATCCAGTATTTTCATTTCATTTTCCTCTCTCTCGAATGCAGTATGGAATGGGTCTAACCAAACAGCAGTGCTCTCGTAAAGATTATTTTTCTTGGAGTGGAGGCGCAGGAAAGTAGGACAGGTTTTCATCAGTGTAGCTCGCGACGTGTCAAACGTATTACGACTCATCATGCAAATATGGAACTTTCTGGTAATTAAAAGTCACTCTTCCCGGCGTTCATGAAGGAATTGGTGTAGGTGTGCAAGCTTTCATCTGTACATCTGTATGTTTGGGTGTACGCGTCTCAGATGGATCGATGGCTTGGGGGATGGTGATGAAAACAGCACGCTTGGTCTGTTTCTTTTTTTTCTCTCTCTCTCTACTGCCAGCTGCTTTATACCGTGGATGGAGCCATAGCTTGACCAAAATAAACCTGCCAAAGAAAGAGATGGAGGGAATTTTATTTTTTTGCTAGATATATGGCCCCTGTCCAGACTGCCTTATAATCACACTGTTCATTTCTATTTTATTGACAGATGCAGCATGTAGGGTTGGAGAGAATACAAATGGCTTTCAAACCTCTGGGAAGGATGGAGTAGTGGACCTGTATGAAATATGGTGTGGATGGCATTATTGTACTTGGACCAGGCACTGTACTCTCAAAAATGACTTGAAAATATACATGCCATTATATAGGGGCATGTGCTGCACTTGTGTTTGGTAAAACTGTCAGTACGCTGACATTAAACAAGCCCTTTTCAATCTCGGGTTCTTTCTCGGACTTCTCAAGCCACCCTGATTCAGGCTAATGTGTTTAACAGAATCAGAAACTGAGGAAACCGCGCTATGAAAGCAGCAGCTCTTCCAGATTTTATGACTGGATTATATTGAACTGTGTGCGTACCACCATTAGAAATAAATAGACATTAACTTAATACACTTTCTATAAAAGGTCTGTAGTTGCAGTGTATTCACAAAAGGAAAACGTATTCCCTTTCTCTTACAATTGTAAATTTGCTACTATAATAAACTATAAAGCTATGGTAACTGAGATGACAGAGAATTTCCAAAAAGATTCAGAATTTTTCTCACACTGTACTATATGGACGTGTAGTTATACAGTGGTACAAATCTGAAGAAAATAAGTAAATGAAATTAAAATAGAAATTGGTTACCATTCTGATTTATTTATTTATTTTATGGGTTAATATCAAATTTTAGCAGGTTGAAAGGTTCAAAGGTTTGGGGTCAGTTATTTGTTGTTTTGTTTGTTTATTTATTTATAGAAATTTATCAAAAATTATTACACGAATGACAGAAATGTATATCAAAATTGGTTTCAACATCGATAATTATCAATCAAAATAATAAGTAGGGGTGCTCCGATCACGATCGGCCGATCGTTAATGCGCATCTCGTCAGTAAAACCGGTTTTCTAATCAGCGGTTAATTCCATCAGGTGCGTGATTACACATAGAGCAGCTGTTACACAGAGCCGTTGTTAACTGAGAAGATGCGCCAAAAAACGCTGAAAATGAAGTGGATTTGCGGATCTTGTCTATTAACAACTGCTCTGTGTAGTAACAGCTGCTCTATGTGAAATCACGCACCTGATGGAATTTACCGCTGATTAGAGAACGGCTTTATTGATGAGATGCGCATAACGATCGGCCGAACGTGATCGGAGCACCCCTAATAATAAGTAAGTAAATAAATGAATAAATAATGCAACTGCTTTCAACACTGAAAATCAGAAATGTTTCTTGCACCGGCGGCGCCAGGGGGGGTCTTGGGGGGTCTGCCAAAAAATGCCTTGACCCCTCATTTGACCCCCCAGCCTCTTCCTGATTAAAAAAAAATATATATATTCGGGATAAAGATCCAAAAATGTTTCTCTTCAAACTACGCAGAACAATAATAAATAATAATTATTTTGACATTTATTCATACACTGAACCGAGAACCGTTTCTGTCGGACGTGTCCGATTCGAGAACCGATGAGCTGATGATAACTGCGCATGCGTGATTCAGTGTGAAGCAGACTGACACAGAGCGCATCTGAACCGAACTGATTCTTTTGGTGATTAATTCTGAACTGATTCTGTGCTAATGTTATAAGCGCGGGTAAACCAAAGGCTTGAATGAAGGGCAATCATCGCCAATGACGGCATTACATCGAGCGCAAAAGAACCAGTGAACCATTTTTTTTCTCAACTGGTTTTTTTGATCGAATTGTCCGAAAGAACCGGTTCACTTGAGCACCTGCTCCTTTGCCCCTTAAGTGCCCTTTTGTCAAAGCAAAATTTCCTCTAATTTTTTTTGTAATAATATAAACTTTTGTGAATGCCTGCCCATGCCCAATCATAATATTAGAACAATTTATTAATAATAATTTAGCCGTAAATAAAATGACCAACATGATGACCGTTCACCTGACAACGACCTCATCCAACCTGGAAGATTCCTCATGCTGCACGTGCATTTTTTAATTGCTAGAGGATATTTTCAACATCGTGGCAGCTGGTAAGTGGTGTTTCATTCTAAGCGAAGTGATTTTAATGTTTATTTACTTATTATTATTTTACAAGAACGATGTGATGTGAGAACATGCAGATATGTTGTTTATATTGCCGTGAGGGGTCTGGTCTTTTTTATGTTATTTGAATAAACTTTTATTATATTACAGTACTTATTTATTTTTAACATGTAAAAATAATTATCACAACACTGGTAAGGCTTATTCAGATTTTCTCATTATCTGAACTATCATTATAAAAATAAAAACAATTCAGAAATGAATTAAAATATAATTATAATTTAAATGTGATGCAAATATTTTTTCTACAATAGCAACAGTGTTTACAACAGCAAGACCACTTTAGCCTGTAAACTCAATAATATCTATCTGGAAATAAATGTAAAAATATCAATGTCAATAAAAATGCATAATATACCTGACATGAAAGTGCTGTGTGAAGGATATGAATAACAAATGTAGCCTGTCATTTGTTTACATTGCAAATGTGTTTTTGTTGTTGAGTAGCAGTAATAAGCAGTTATTAGCCATGTCCACTGTATTTTTGTTGGTTTTCATGAGACCCCCCTTGAAAAGACCAGGACCCCCCATTGCCCCCGCCCCCCCCCCCCCAATCAAAATTGTCTGGAGCCGCCACTGGTTTCTTGAGCAGCAAATCAGATTATTAGAATGATTCCTGAAGATCATGTGACCTAGAAGACTGGCATAATGATGCTGAAAATCCAGCTGTGCATCACAATAGTGAATTACATTTGAAAATGTATTAAAAAGAAAACTATTTTCAATTGTAATAACATTTCACAATGTTACTGTATTTTATTGTATTTATGATCAAATAATTCCAGCATGGGTGAGCACAAGACACCTATTTCAAATACTTTTGAATGGGACAGCTTATAATGGGACTTTTTTTATACGGTGTTATTTAATGTTTTATAAAATATTTTGTTTCATTGTAATGGCTGTATATATACACATATCCCTGAACTAAGTACATTTCTGCAGCTGTTATTATGTTTAAATGAAAACGAAAGGAGGCAGTGGTATTTGATATCCTATTTAGTTTTATTGTAAATGTACAGTGAGGAAAATAGCAGTAGCCAAGGCAAGCTGACTGAAGTTATCAAGTATGCTGCTGTTTGCAGAATAACTGGATTTGCGTCGTCGTGGACATCACACTCCTGAGTCGAATGCGCAGAGTTGGAACTACCGAGGATGCCCGTCCAAAATCAGCGTATTTCGCATTTAGAAACGCGCGCAGACCTACGTCACCTGTCTATTTGCCTAATCTTCCCGGTACTTTACACCGCAGTGGAAACACAGAAAGCAACAAGTCTGGGGGGAAAAAAGTTCCTGGTACAAATGTTCCGGGTCATTTCGGGGGAAACGCGGCATAGTCTGAATAAGGTTGGTGGTCTCCCAGACTACAACCAGCTGAAACCAGCTAGGACTAACAACCCTTAGGTTTTTTAGCTGGAGAACCAATGTGTACTTAATGTATAAAGCATGAATGCTAGAATACCTGGAACATTATTGTACCAAGGTATTTATTTTCCGAATGTGTTCACCTCTGACAGGTGGGGATCATAAAAAAGCGCCTCTGTGTCTCCCATAGAAGCAAGTCTCGCAGGCCACGAACACACATACACACACTTTTAGCAGATGTGCTCCCTGTGTGTATTTGGTCAGCACATGTCATCCATGAAATCCTCACATGAATAGGAGGAAGTGAACAGAGCCAAAGTTATCCTTAAGGAAGGGAGGGAAAGAGATGGTGACAGATGGAATGGAGTAGTTGACTTCTTTATTTTAAGGACTTTATTTCCTTCACTTTGGCAGCCTGTCATTTATATGCTCTTGTTTCTTTACAGAGCACATGTAAAAACATGCAATTGCATGAAGGCACATGCACAAGCACGCACACTCATGCAAACACAAATGCACACATATGCCCAGTGCGGTCTTAGTCACTCAGCTCTCTGCAAACGCACAAACTTTTCTTTAAGCTTGGTGGAGAAAGCTTGCTCCTAAAATCCCAGTGACATTTCAGCTCCCAAGGTGAAAGAAACCCATAATGATAGCTAGTCCAAAGACTGCTAGTTATACTTAAATCTTTCTGAGACTGCTGCCAAAGAAAGAAAGAAGTAAGCTACGGGTTATGGAATAAGAATTATGTATACATACAACTGTTAGTTTACTAGTGTTTATATACTATTATAGCAAAAAAAAAAAAAAAATATATATATATATATATATAAGATACAGTACATATATACAGTATATATATATATATATATATATATATATATATATATATATATATATATATATATATATATATACAGTACAGACCAAAAGTTACATTTCAGTGCCCTTTTTAGTATTTAGCACAACTATTAATCAATGATAGCAGAAGTTATTTTCACATATACTTTATCTTAGAAAATGTTTAAACTAAGATAAAATGTGCTATAATTTAAATTAATTTAATTGAATTCATGCATTTTTTTTAATTGATATATGGATGAGTGCAGCGTAAACAGTCTGCTAAATATCTTATTTTGAGTTTCACAAAAGAGGAAATTCATATGGGCTCGGAACAACATGAGTAATGATAAGAGATTTTCAGAAATTGTATTTTTGAGCAAACTGTTTCTTTAAGAGTCACAGAGAGGGTGGAAAATGGTCATATAAACCTAAATCCTGACTGACTTAAGTGATAGAAACTTTGACTAACATTATGAATAAACTTCTGAGAATTTTTTTTTTTTTTCGAGATATATCCAATATGATGTGTCATTCCTTTATTGAGGACATTTAGGGAGCGGCTTGTCTGAATAATAGAGCCACCATTGTCCCAAGTATTATTATTGTGAACTTGCTCTTGGAATAGGACTAGAGTGATCATTCTAACCATAGATGTCTTAACCCGGTTAACTATCCAACTCCTACAAACAAATAAAATAAAATTTTAATAGCCTGCAGAAGCCTTTGCAGTATATGTGTAATTCTTTTTGGGGTTAAGTGACCGATTCCTGCCGAGCTGAGCAAGGTCTCTCTTCATGATATCTATCCAAACCTTGACAGGAAGCATATTTCAGTGTGCAGGATTCATGTGGTGACTAATGTTTGGTCGTCTACCAGTCCTCCCTTCGGCTGTTAGAGCCGCCACTGAGAAGGGGGAAGAGAACGAGTGCGAGCCAGCTTCCATTAATGTTTTTCCACTTAAGGGTAAAAGCTCAGCCAAACCTGAGAACACCTCCTAAAGCCACTTCCAGTGTTTGCTGCCACTGCGAGAGCTCAAGCTGACAAACATGCCAATGCCATTTCCTTCTGGCAGCCCGTCAACTCATTTTGACAGGAAGTTGGTATACGTTGGTCATTCAAGGTAGCTTGTATCAGATCCATTAATAGCTTCTTGTAGAGCGTACATGGGTGTTTTGACAAATTGTGACCTTTGGATAAGTTGAACAACATTCTTTGCGGTTTGCCTCAGTTTTAATGGAGCCCGAGGCTATGAAAGACTGCGATAATGAAACTAGGACTGATGTTTAAAGCTGTCAGTTAACCAGGACAGGTGCACAGTCATGAACAACAATGTAACCCCAGGCAAAGAAGACTAATGCAGGTTTGTTAACACAAGCAGACAGCTTGCTTGTTGTCAGTTCATTCAGAGGGTTTATAACCCCTTCCTTACCTGCGCTGTTCAATACTGGGATTTGAATAAACTGCTAACACTAACTTTTTAATTTAATGTCTAGAACACAAGTATGTAAAGTAGGAGTTTGCAGCAAAGTCAACAGGCTATATATATATATACTCATTGCAATGGTAAAATTATTTATATATCTGTATTTTGGTATTTTGGGGCTTATACCGGACATTAGTCCAAAAATGTATCCAAAAAGTATATTTCTAATTCTAAATTTTATTCATTTCATAGTTAACACATAATAAACATGTTTTGTGTGAATACATATTGCCCCATATCCTAATAAATCCTCTAGTTCCCACAATTTTTTTTGTTTTCTAGCATTTCTTGCACATTTGATCCCTTTCCAACAGTATGACTGTATGATTTTGAGATTCGTCTTTTCACAATGACGTTAACTGAGGGACTAATACACAACTGTTACAAAAGGTTGAAATACTCACTGATGCTCCAAACGGAAACACAATGCATTAAGAACTGGGGGTGAAAACTTTTGATAAGGATAGTGTTTTGTACATTTTTATTTAGTATTGCCATTCAGAAGATACTTACATGTTTCACAGAAGACCAAATAAGCACAAGTTACCCTTCAAATTCAAAATCTAAAAGTTTCCACCTCCTGGCTCTTAATGCATTGTTTAATTAAGCTCACTCAACTGGCAATTTTAAGTGTATGATGTATGATGTACGATATACGTTTATAATTGGGGTTCTCATGGCATCAAAAACTTTGAAAACTACTGATCCAGAATACCCTAGCATTGCTATGGCAAGTTTTCCACTGGCGAACAGCACTCACACACTTTAGAATACAAAATACAGTTAACTGTTTATATATTGAAACCTAAATGAATGTGTACAGCCTGTCTTTCCGTGTACTCATCCCTCTGTCTGTCCCACAGCCAGATTGTGTGCATATCTGTCTCCACACAGGACCTTCCCTCCAGCCATGAATAAATTATGCCTGACATGTTGCAGGAAGTTCCTTTGGCAGCAGATACTTCCAAACACTCAAGTATACACTCAGCAGTACCACCGTACTGGCTCTTCCCAAGTTTTCCTAAGTGAGTGCGTCAGATTTTGGCAGAGTGGAACATATCATATGAGCTTTGTTATTATCAGCAATCTGCAGACGTTCACAAAAAGATGCCTAAAAAAAAAAGATGCCTAGCTATTGGTAAACCGATCGCTTTTATTTGATATCGCTGAGTGAATTAGCCGCGCTTAGTCAAAACGACACGTGACAGCGGAGCACAGCCAACAGGAAATGTCACACATTAGTCGGCACTTGTCAGGGATGTCTTCTCTAGCAGCGCCCAGGCCAAGAACATAACAAGACTTGATGACTCACAGACAGAAAACAAGACGTTATGCACTTCAATATCCCTGCGAAGCCTGAGTGAGGGGCAAGACTGCTCTCATCTTCTGTTCACCTGCCGTAATAGCCTCAAATTCCACTCAAATGACTTAATTGTGGTGTAGTTTTACAAATGCTGATTTTCAGGTAAATCGAGAAGGCGTCATCGTCAGGGCCTGTATAGCAATTCTCACCCCGTAGGCTTTCATCGGATCCAATGGAAGGGCGTCTTGCCCTGTTTCTAGATTGGCGCTGTTGCCAAGGAGGCCAAAGAGACACAGGTAGCTAAGGAAAATTGACACACAACCAGCCACCCACACATTAAAAAAGGGGAAAAAGTTGCATAATTGTAGAGAATGTCAGCCAGCGAAAGCACTCCACATCCTCTAGAGTATATCCTGTTCTTTCAGAAGGGGTTTTCTGCTCGCGCTACCGAACAAATGGCAGGAACCGGGCCTGGAGACAGGGAGGAGAAAGAGACAAGGGATGCATGGGCTTTAGACTCTGCGAACAAGCTTTTAACGCAACGTGTTGAGACGGATTATTCTTCCGAGCCCTCGGGGGGAAGCTTTTTCTACAGATCACTTGCTCAACTCTCCTTCTATGGAGTTTTGTTTGCAGGTATAGCTCTTAAATCATTGGTGTTTCATGAGTGGAGAGGAAGAGCTACAGGAAATCTAATTTCAATTGATTCAATTTCAATAGGCATCAGGTGTTCCTGGTATTGCTAAACAGGTAGAGAGGTAGGTTCAAAAATGTGAAGATTTGTTTTCTTTTAGGAACAGTGGAAGAATGTCGACATACATTTTAATCATTCCAAAAACATAATTTTTAATACATAATCCTCCCTGTTATTGAATAATTTTAAAATTGTGACAAAAAAAGTATCATTTGGACCCATCTGTGTTTTTATTTATTTATTTAATTTAATGATAACGTATGGCTTTTTTTATGCTAAATATGCAACCCTGTTACCCATTCTTACTTACTTATTTACTTACTTACCTAAGCACATTTTCTGGAATTTATACATTTTATAAAAGATGCTTATTTTTGTATATTTCTAGAAAATAATACAAATAAACAAAGTAGGATTTTAAACTGTATTTTGACAGGCCCTAAATTAAAGCGACAGGGTTGAAGAAAATGCAAAGCTCATTTAAATTAAGTAGAACATAAAACAACTCATATAAAAAGCATCATTTGGACTGATCTATAATACAGTAAATTATCTGGTAACACTTTAGTATAGGGTCCAATTCACACTAATAACTATTTGCTTATTAGCATGCCTAGTATTAACATATTGGCTGTTTATTATTGCTTATAAAGTACATATAATGCATGACATCAATAATACTACCCAATTACCTAAACTTAACAACTACCTTATAAACTATTAATAAGCAGCAAATAAGGAGTTAATTGAGGCAAAAATCATAGTTAATGGTTAGTTAATAGTGAGAATTGGACCCTAAAATAAAGTGTGACCAATTATCTATTTTTGGTTTTAGGCTATGTCTACACTAATCCGGATATATCTGAAAACAGAGTTATCATCTAAAAACGCTCCGCGTCCACATATCATTTTCAAACGATTTCCAAAAGTTGATCATCCACACTGAAACATATGAAAACGCTTACATTCCCCTACTGCGCATGAGTAAAGCTTCGATCTGCGTAATTTGCACAAGTGTTTATTTACTTTCCAGCTCTTTGAAACTTTGCGGCAATGTTTAGGAAAGGCACTGAGTTTTTTAAATGGACCGACAGTGAGGTGGAGTTGTTGCTGCGAGTAACACAGGATTATAAAGTGGCCAAAGCAAGCAAGAATGTAGACTGTAGAATGTAGACCATCTTAGCTGAATAGGTCATATTACTGCATCACACAACTAAAAATGCATCATCGTATTCAAAAGCCTCCATTTTCACAGTCCACACTACAACACGAAGACAGCGTTTTCAAATTTATCCGCTTTGGAGAGCGTTTTCCAAAAGCTACATTTTTGTTAGCTTAAAACGCCATTTCATTTTGAACAGAAGGCCAGAATGGAGATAAAAATATATGTTTTCAAACAAAAACGTATTAGTGTGGACATGGCCTTACAAAGCGCTGAGTGCATTAATCAATCTCAACCTTTCAACCCTGTTATTATAAGAAAAAAAAAAAAAAAAACGAGTTAATTAATATACATGGGAAATGTGAGGTTATTACTAATTGTGAATTAACAATATGATACTAAATCCGCTAGCCACAGCTGATATTAATTTAGGCTAAATATGCAACCCTGTTACACATTCTGGAGTTTTCACACATTTTTATACCTGTTTCCTTATTTAATTCTAAAATAATAACAAAATCATTTACTTTGTGTTTTTAACTGTTTTAAATACTTCCTACATTGAAGTGACAGGGTTGAAAAAAAATTCAAACATCAATATAAAACAGGTGGAAAATAAAACTGCTCATGTATAAATTAGTTTGACCTTCTGTTGAGACCAAAAACTTTTTCTGAAGGTGAAGAACCTCCTTTAAGTGACCCTTTTTTAAATTATTATTATTATCATTTTAAAGAAAATACAAAGTTTCAAGCTCCATTTTGTATCCTTTTGTGTAAAGCGGCCCTTATTTTTTGTCTTCTTCTTCCTTAGAAAGGGCTTTGGGTTGAGAGCCTGTGTGAATGAAGCTCGTGTCTTTCTCCAGATATGGCCTCATCCACAGTTTTTGTCACATAATAAATATTCTGTCAGTCAGGAATTAGCTGGAGGCTTTAGAAAAACCTGAGAATTCTTCTCAGTCAGCTCTCTTATTCAACACGAAAAACAGAACACGTAGCATTTCAGAGGCCTGACCCCCTAATTAAGGCTCAAAACCCCCCAATGCAAGTGGCTACACAAAAGCTCGAGTGCATTAACCATTAGAGACGTGTCCTGGTGGGTAGTGCACTTGTTCTGACACGTTGTCCGGTGGTGCTTATACAACCCAAGTTTGAGTCTGACTCGGGTCATTTCCCGACCCCCTCCCTTCCCTCTTTCATTTCCTGGTACCTCCATGGTTGTCCTGTCTATAAACTGGCGTCAAATTACCCAGATTGTTCATGTTATGTGAGTAATGTTTCAACAGTTTCCAAACAATCTTTCAGTAGCTACTAAATGCAACAGTTACAAGTTAGTCAGAGTGCATATTTTCACTTGCCACCAAATAAACGCAAATGTCCTTGGCTAAGTACACCGTGTGAAGTTTTAAACGTACAGTACGTGCGTGGAAACATGTGGAAATGAATCCCTCCTTAAATAAATCGTGAGATGATTAGCTGTAACAGCCTTGAAAGTGGGGGGTGTGACACCATTGAGGTTTTCATTGGCAAATTGGCCGTGCTAATGTTTGCTGACTGGATTTCCCGCCAAAAAGCCCAGAAACTCCTCCACCTCATGGACTGACTGTGTGGTCTCCCAACTATACCCTGTTTTAGGATTTTTCTATGACTGAAAGCACCATATTACTCTCTCGCCAGACCTTTAAATGGAACCATGGCCTTTAAGATGGCCGTGGCGGTATGATTTTGGTCCGTCCCAGCATATGTTAGGTTTTATATTTCAGAATCACTCTGCTATCATCTCAAACCTCAGTATGATTCCGATTCCCATTCCAAGCTCGGATGAAACTGCATTAATATTTTTTGCCCTACAGTGTGTCTGGCTTGCTAAGGGAAAGGCCAAGTAAAATAAAAAGTAATTGCATATTCTGAAAATGAGCGCTATAATGCTGTAGTAGAACAACTCTTTATGTTGTTGTTATTCTTGGCGATATAGTTCATGTTTTGATTTAAGTTTAATAGTAATAAATTGTGGCGATGGTAAGTACCAGTGTGCTCGGCTCAGACCCACGTTCCCAAAGCCTCTTAGTGGAGAAGCTAAAATAAGTCATGGTTTGTTAAGGCTGCGGAGGCTGCCATTATGTGGTTTGATAGATCCTGTTAGCGCTAAATTTACACACAAATGAAGTACCTCATCAGAATCTGAGGCTGTAAGACAACAGCACACTCCAAACGTGGCCAGACGACACTTTTTCATTTGTTATTTACAATCTGGCTCAGGTTCAAGATCTGTAGAGGAGCACATCCTATGACACACAGGCCGAAAGAAACAATATAACGATGCTAATGTTAACTTTGCAAGTGTGCTATTGCCAACAGTGAAGACTCCAAATTGCAAAGCATGAACAATGCTATGGAAAGCAAGCAATAGTTTGTCAAGTGCATGATTATCAACCATTACGATAATTTGATAATTAATGAAATCCAAAAATGATTAAAAAAAATAAAAAAACGTTTATAAAATTTATATATATAAATTTATATATATAAATTAATAAAAAATTAATAAATAAATAATTAATAAAAAAAATTATATATATAAATTAATAAATTAAGTAAGAGGAGCAGCTCAACAGCTGGAAACAGAATGGAAAAGATGTTGTTTGATATGACTCTGTTGTTTTTGAACAATTACCACTAATTTGCCATCTGGTTTGAGCCCCATTGTGGTGAGTTTAAAAGAACATTAAGCAGGCTTTTCAGGGATGGGGTGACGTGAGTGTGTGCTACGGTTACAGTGTGTGTGTGTGTGTGTGTGTGAGAGAGAGAGAATGAGGAGGTTTCAGGACTCAGAGGTTACAACCGCAGCAGCACCTTAATAGGCGGCCACGAGGGGTGCAGTATTCAGTGTCAGATGAGATGTTCTCCTGTTGTTAGTGAAAGACTGAGTCTGCACCTGCCTGCCAGAGTGTGTGTGTTCCTCAAGTAGAGGTCACTTTCAAAAAGTCTTCATTGTGCAAAGTGGAACAATCGTGCTCTTCAAATTGTTCTGGACAATTAGTTTTTAAGTTGAGTTTTGTGTGAATTTATTTTCATGTTTTCATTAAGTTCTGATATAAAACCACCAGTGTTGAGATTAAAGCATTACAAGCAATGCACATTACATAATCATACTTTTAGTAATTAGTAAAGTAACACATGCTCTTACATTTAAAAGGGCCTTTGCAGCTGCTAAAATATTAGTTCATTTATTATTTTTATTATTATTATTATTATTTGTAATTAAAGATAAATAATCAAGCCCAGACTAGATGGCCGTCTATGAGACAAGGTCTTCGCTGGGGTTGGGGGTAAAACAGTCATTTAAAAATTAACACAAAGGTAACATAATGCATTACTTTCCATAGAAAAATAACTAAGCAATGCACTTATTCACTTTTTTAATGAAGTAACAATATTGTAATGCAACAATGAAAACCACAATGCTCAAATTTGTGCTTTGTTTTTCCTTGATTTCTTTTTCTTAATTACATAAATAATTTATTAATTAATCATTATTTATTTGGTGATGCCTATTTATTTATTGACTGATTTATGACATACGGGTAAAACAAGATATTCGGTAAGAAAAAAAAATATGTTGAAGAAGTTAATTTTATTCTCCAGAAATGCATTGAAACTTATAAAGTTGGTAAAGTAATCAATCACCATACACAGGATATTCATTAAGAGAGAGAAATCAGGAATGATTTGAATCATATAAGGTGATTCGTTCGTTTGTTCGTTCATTGATGACATATATCAGAAAATACGGGATATTTAGTGAAAATAAAAATGGTAATAACTAATCAAAGTCAATCAATAATTCATTGAATCATACAGAGTTATTCATTAATGGTTATCGGAATTAGAAATGAATTTAATCTTTTTTCTTTTTTTTATTAATACTTTTTTTGTTGTTTTTATAAACAAACTAAAAGTAACCCAAAATAAAACAAACAAATACAATAATAAAAGCCTTCATAAGTCACCAAGTATCTATTTTTCAATTTCCTGTGTTTGTTAACTTTATCTCATAAGTTTTTTTTTTTCTATTTATGAGAAATTAAAGGCAACAAATATGGCTGTGACACACATGAGATTGAGTATAAAATGAGGAGCTGTTGTGTAAAAGAAAGTGAATAGTGTAACTCGGTTCAAACGGTCTTGGGAGATAAATGTTTGAGAAACAGGAGGCTAAATGTCCTCAATAAATGTCCCAATTTACTGGTCTCTGTTTCTTTTTATTGCTACCTGTAGAAACAATCGAGACAGCTTGAATTCACTTTCTTATTGGTGTGTGTTTGTGAGTGTGTGTGTTGTTGTTGTTGTGTCCAGTTTCACTGAGTGATGACTAACTGAATTTCAGCACACTAATCAATAACCCCCTTCCACCTGCACACACACACACACACACATGTCCATCTGAGAGACAGGGAGAGAGATCCCTAAGGTATTAGGCAGGTCATGCATTATTGAAGAGTGCATCTTGCCAAGCAGACTGTCCTAAAATAGTGTACTACTCTGCAGTCAAGCTCACAAAAACACTGACCACAGCTAGATTTCCTGCTTCTCAGCTACTTTGTGAAGCAAGGTAAAACCTCCAGCTCTCTCTGACAGAACGCACGGATGCTCTGCTGTTGCTCTGATCATCCAGGAAGTCAATAACAATGTAACACCGTGTTTATTTTAAAAACCATTAATAATGCATGGAATTATAGGTTTGTGTCAGAATTGTTTATGGAGAACGCTAAGTCAGAAATCAATCCTACATCGCTCGATCGTAAATATAAATGATAAATACATCAATGTTTTATTCAGCAAGGACAAGAACATGAGGAATTAAAGTTGTGTGAAATAATTTAGTTTTGAGAAGCAAAATACTGTCGAATCTTTTAAAGGTGTACTATGTCTTTTGGATGATAAAACATACATTTTTATTTAAGATTATATATACTGTATAATATATATATGTATATATGTCAGTATTGTGTATATTTATTATGCATATATAACCACACACACACACACACACAGCATATATATATATATGTATGTATATATATATATGTATGTATATATATATATGTATATATATATATATATATATATATATATATATATATATATATATATATATATATATATATATATATATATATATATGTGTATGTATATATATATATATATATATATATATATATGTATGTATATATATATATATATATATATATATATGTATGTATATATATATATATATATATATATATATATATATATATATATATATATATATACATACACATATATATATATATATATATATATATATATATATATATATACACATACATATATATATATATATATGTATGTATGTATATATATATATATATATATATATATATATATATATATATATATATATATATATATATATATATATATATGTATGTATGTATGTATATATATATATATATATATATATATATATATATATGTGTGTATATATATATATATATATATATATATATATATATATATATATATATATATATATATATATATATATATGTATATATATATATATATATATATATATATATATATATATATGTATATATATATATATATTACATGAATGTATTTATATTAATATAATTTAAATAATATATCATAGATTTTTTATATAAACATAACTTATTTTCTTTTTCTGTTTGACAGCACTAACACAAACACACACTGTTGCCTTAGCAAGTAACAGAAATAAAATGAGTAAATTAATAAAACTAAATAATGTTTAAATTAAATTAATTAAATAGGTAATCCAAAAAAAAAAAAAAACTTAATAGCTAAATTAAAGCTAGAATAATAAAATAAAATAAAATAAAAAAAAACATAACAAATGTACTAAAATTAAAATGCAAACAAGAAATGTTAATGCAAAAAAAAGTAAAAACTAATTGAATTACTTTCAAAATTTTGTATGAATAACACAAGCACATTCGGCTATTAATTATTAAAGGCGAAGGGGGTAGGTTACATTAAAAACATTACATAATTGTTTTATTGTCTATACAGTATTTCATGATTTTACATTAGATGTAACTAAATTACAGAAAAAAATAAATAAATAAGAGTAACCCCTCATTTAACTTTTAAAGTAAAAGTAATTAATTATATTTATTCATTACTTAGTAATGCATTACACTCCTGCGAAATTGTGACGATACAGTACATAATTTAACTGCTATTTTAAAAAAAAATGCTGTTCTGGTAAATAGTTAATGTACATAAAACAATTATTAATAGTTAATAGTTTGTAAAAATGCAGCCCCCTCCAAACATAAACATGCATCTCCAAGAAGAAATAATTGATGTGAGCAGTTATGAAGCATGTCTCTAATGCAAGACTTCATTAAAGAATCAAGAAGGTTATCTGATGTGTTAAATCTTTTACTTGCAGCTCATTAATTCACGGTTTCAAAAATTCAGCAATGTCTAGCAACGTAACATTTCTCTACCTTAAAGAATGGGATTATTATTGGTCTTGTGGGAATGTGTGGCCAATTTCAATGTTCAAAGAGGCAGTAAAGCATGCATGTCTCAGCAAACACATCATGCAGATCAATGATTTATTCCTTTAATAACACACATGTACGTTCATTTTTCTCTGTTACAATTAGTAATCTCGCTTCTCTTCACGGCTATCAAACAGACTCAACGACTGGATTGAATTCAGCGCTTTCTCTCTGTATGTCACATCACGTCAAGATTGGCTCTCACATACGTTTCAGAGCGTCGCATTGTTGTCACATTGAATATTTATAGCAGGGTTTTGAAAAAAGACGAGAAAAAAGCCTTGATGAACATCTTCTAAATAATACAAGCATGTAGAAATGTCAGCGTGATTTGTTAGCTTAGCGTGAGAGCAGCCGCTTCTGACAGCATGGCAATCTACATGTCAATTTCTCTTAATTGGCCGACCCGAGTTTGATGGCACTGTTGACAGCCGTTGGCGGCGAGGCCCTAGATCTGCAGTGTGACATTCCGCCGTTGTTAGGCGATGTTACGTCTGTTTTCTGCAAAAAGCCCTTCTTGTTGATTTTTAAGGATCCTGATCCATAATAAGGGGATTTGGAGTCAGATTGTTTTTTTTAGGTGCGTGGGGTGGCGTCAACCGAGGAAATTTGTGTTTCTCTTGCAATTTTTGCTGCCTAAAAAGTGGCACCCTGGAGAAAGAGGGCGAAAAATCAAAACACACACATATCAAGACTTTTTGGTCTAATTAGGATAGAGGCATGTTATTTGCTGCGAGGCATGCGCCGACTGTGTTTAAATGCAGCCTCCTTCTGTAATTACACTGCCAAAGGGCTTATTCTTTCAGCTCGCCTTACATGCCTTTATG